>NW_028270154.1:60754520-60907185 GCF_037043375.1 Chiloscyllium plagiosum | reverse complement strand
CCTGTTCTATAATGGGAGTTGAAAATCAATTTTCAGTGATTAACATCTCTATGATTAAAATAGCAAGGCAAAATATTTAGATACTTTGAACCCAAAGAAATTTAAAGGTTTTCCATTGAGCATCTGTAAAACCTATTCCCACTGAGATCATTTCTAAGATTCTCATATTAGTTGTCCTCAGTACAATACAGAGATCAATCCTATGCTTCCTGTATAGTGTGCTGCATTTTATCATTAAAATACTAAGCAGTTTGCAATGTTAATTAAATACTATTTGCATAAATATGTAATAAGTGTAAAAGGTCCAATGCATTTTTGGGAGATAAATATTTTCCTTTAGTTGCAGTATCTCTGTATTCTGTTCAGTTTTGTTTATCATTTGAACTCTTTGACAAATGTCCCTATATTCCTCAGGCAATTAATTCTACATTGTATATATATATATATATATATATATATATATAAATAAAATATAATTATTGTAGGCTCAGAAATAAAGCCTACAATAATTCTGTTGTTAATTGACTTTAGAATACATCTTACCTGTTTGTTATATTGATGATAAGCCTAGTAAGTGTATAGTTGTCATCACAAATTCTTCCATTCTGCAGATTGTGGGTTGTCTGGACAATCATCAGCTCTGGAGACTGTCCATCAACAAAAGCGAAGCAGCATGATAAGCAACTCTGCTGGTAAGGAATTGTAATATTTGTGACATTGTGTTAGCTAATATGCAGTGGGCAGCATTAACATTCCGCAAGAGTTGGCATTTGTTGAATGATTTTCAGTCAATAGCTTTGGGATACAGTAGTAAAAAAGATTCAAAATTTTGACTGCAGGCTGATGGATTAGCACTATCACAGGCAGTGCAACTTTAACGTTTATTTACTTCGTGCCTGCAAGAACATTGTTTTCAAAGCAGATTTTGCAACCCAAATTTAAAACCTGTTTGTGACTTTAAATGGTGCTCTGACTGACTTACACATAAAAGATTATTGAAATCCATGAATGAACATTCCTTAATTTATTCACAGAGCAGTTGTTCTTTATTTGAGTTCATAAGTTGAGGATTTTGATTCCACAAAAAGAGATTATGATAAAACAGTAGAAGTCGAGGGACCTCAAAGAATTGTTAAACAAAGAATGAAGCGCAGGAACAGGCCCTTTGGCCCACCAAGACTGTGTTGACACATGATGTGTTTCTAACTTAAAAACCTTTTGCCTCTATGTGGTCCACATCCCTCTATTCCCTGTCTATTCATATATCTGTCAAGATGCCTCTTAAATATTGTTATTATATGCACTTCCTCCAGCTGCATATTCCAGGCATGTACCTGTTTATGGTAAACCGCGGCCCTTTAGTAACCTACATTACTACCCTGGGAAAAAAACTCCAACTATCCATTCCATCCATGCATCTCATTATTTTGCAAGGTCACTCCTCATGCTTTGATGTTTGAGTGAAAACAAACCAGGTTTGTTCAATCTCTCCTCATTACTAATATCCTCTTGTAGTGTTTGGAACCAGATGGATCTTGTTGACTACGGGATCCTTGATGAGGGTTGTTGACCTTGACCAATTAGGGAGCCCTGGCTGACAGATGTAAACAGGGAATTCAGAGTCTTCTCAGTCCAGGGATTGATTCTGAGCTGGCTGGCCATAGCCAGTGTGCACATTAAATAAATATCGACCTCTGTGCAGCTACTTCATCCTCCAAACCAGGCAACATCTTGGTAAACCTTTTCTGTACCCTTTCCAAAGCCTTCAGAACTGTACGCAATATTCTAAATGCAGCCTAATTAAAGTTCAAACTTATGTCTGATCGATGAAGGCAAACATGACATATACCTTCTTGACCACTTTATTCGTTTGTATTGTCACAACTAGTGTGGCCAGGGATCTGCATCACTCTATTCTTATCTGTTTGTATGTGTGCATAAATGCCTCTTAAACTTTGCTATTGTGTCTGCTCTACCATCCTCCCAGAAGTATGTTCTAGGCACCTAATACCCTCTGTGTAAAAACTTTTCCCTGCACAGTTCCTTTAAACTTTTCCTTTCTCACCATAAATTTATGTCCCCGAGTATTTGACATTTCCACCCTGGGAAAGAGAATCTAACTATTCACACTATTTGTAATCTTATACACTTCTATCAGCTCACCCCCCGCCTCTGACATTCTAGCAAAAAACAATCCAATTTTGTCCAACTTCTTCCTATAGTTAGTACACTCCAATTCAGGTAGCATCCCGATAAACCTCTTCTGCACCCTGTCCAAAACCTCAACATTCTTCCCATAGTGCATCCAGCAGAACTGCGGACAGTACTCCAATTGAGGCCTAAATAAACTTGTATACAGTTGCAGCATGATTTACCAACTTTTAAAGTTAATGCCCTGACTGATGAAGGCAAGCATGCTGTATGCCTTGTTTACCATCTTATCCTTTTGTCTTGCCATTTTCAGGGAGCTATGGAGTTGAATCCAAAGATCCCTCTGTATGTCAATCTCCTAAGGGTCTGGCCATTTACAGAGTGTTTTCCATTTACATTTGATGTGCATTACCTCACAATACCTGGACTATACTCCGTCTGCTATTTCTTCACCCAACTTTCCAGTTGATCTATATCTTGCTGCATTCCTTGATACTCTTCCTCACTATTCACAATTCCACCAATTTTCATGTAATCTGCAAACTAATCACACCAGTTACATTTTCATCCATATATATTTTTTAGAAACAACAGGGATTCCAGCACTGATCCTTGTAGAACTCCAGTGGTTAAAGATCTCCAGTCAGAAAAACACTCTTCCACAACTGTCTTCTCTAGTCAAGCCAAATACTTTATCCCACTTGCTAACTCACTATGAGTTCCATGCAAGTCTTCTGGACCAGCCTATCATGAGGGACTTAGTCAAGTGCTCCATGTAAATAAAATCCACTGCTTTACCCTCATCAATAATCTTTACCACTTCCTCAAATTAGTGAATTAAGATTGTGAGACAAGACCTCTCCTGCATAAAGCCTTGCTGATTATCCTGATAAGCCTAATTTTCTCCAAATGCAAGTAAATCCTGTTCCCAAAAAATCTTCTCCAATAATTTTCCTACCACTGATGTAAGACTCACTGGCCTATTATTTCTTGGATCATCACTGTTGCCCTTCTTGAACAAAAAAAGGACATTGGCGATTCTCCAATCTTCTGAGAGTTCACTTGTGGCCAAAGAGGATACAAAGATCTCATCCATGTCTTTCTCTAGTGAATACCAATGCAAAGTCCTCATTAAGGATTCCACACACTTCCTTTGGTCCCACACATAAGTTCTGTCCTTATTCCTTGGACCTCCCCTTTCCCTAGTTACCCTCTTGTTCCTAATATATGTATAAAATTTGTAGGAATTCTCCTTAATCCTACTTACCAAATACATTCCATGGCTCTTTCTATCCCTCCTAATTTACTTTTAACTTCTTTTCTGCTTCCTTAATACTCCTCCTGATTCTATATTTGCTAAGCATTATATATAATCTCTTCATATTTTTAACTAAACTTAAAACAACTTTCATCATCCAAAGTTCCAAATTTGCCATCCTTATTTTTTATCCTCACACGAACATGTTGGCCCTGAAATCTGGTCAACTGGCTTTCAGAAGATTCCCAACTGTTCGATGTAAACTTACCTTCAAACAGCTGCCCTCAATCTAATTTTTCCAGTTCCTGCCTAATACAGTTATAATTAGCCTTTCCCCAATTTAACACTTTCACCCAAGAACTGGACTTATCCTTTTCCATAGCTATTTAAAGTTTCTAGAATTATGATCACTGTTCCAAAAATTCTCCTCCACTGAAACTTTGATCACTTGGCCAGGCTCATTCCCTAATACAATGTCAAGCTCCAGTACAGCCCCTTACCTCGTTGGACAATCTGTATATATTTTCAAGAATCCCTCCTGGATGCACCTAACAAATTCTTCCCCATTTAAGTCCTTGGTACTAAGGGGGCTCCAGTGAATATCGGGGAAACTAAAATCACCCAGTAGCACAACCCTGTTGCTTTTATATTTTTTCACCTTCTGCTTGCTGTGATTGTCACTGGCTATTGGGAGGCAATAGTATAACCCAATTATAGTGATTACATCTTTCATATTCCTAGATTCTACCCATATGGCCTCACTGGATGTGCCATCTAAGATGTCCATTCTCACTACACCTGTGGTATTCTCCATACTTCGTAATACAACTCCTCCACCCCTTTTAGATCCCTCTAAAATGTTTCCTCCATGGTGAGATCATCTGTATAAGATTATGTAGGCTTCAAATTAGATTAGATTAGATTAGATTACATTACATTACATTACAGTGTGGAAACAGGCCCTTCGGCCCAACAAGTCCACACCGACCCGCCGAAGCGCAACCCACCCATGCTCCTACATTTACCCCTTACCTAACACTACAGGCAGTTTAGCATGGCCAATTCACCTGACCTGCACATCTTTGGACTGTGGGAGGAAACCGGAGCACCCGGAGGAAACCCACGCAGACTCGGGGAGAACGTGCAAACTCCACACAGTCAGTCGCCTGAGGCGGGAATTGAACTTGGGTCTCTGGTGAGGGACCCAATCTTCCTCAATCTCACCAAAATCACACTTTTTCAGTGAAAAATGGAGCTAGACATAGAATGCAGAGACTTATCTGGGATTTAAACATGGGACCTCTCGGAATTACTTCATCATTGTGAATTGAGCATTGTACCCCTAAACCAACAAGCCAGCAATTCAAATGCACAAGAATTCCAAAACAGAATGACAAATCGGTATTACAACTGACACAAAGGTAGGGATGGTAGAACTCAAGGTTTGAAAAGAAAGAATTTAAAGTAACTGAAGTTGCTGTAGTTCCAAAGGGTTTCTCTTCCATTAGAGAGAGAGACAGCTGGTGGTATTTTAACCTGAGAGTCGCCATGCCTCAGGAAGGAGGACGGTTGAGAAGATGGGACTTTATTCAAAACCCCAGCTGTTGTAGGAATTTAAACTATGCTATTGGGCCACTTTTGTATCATCACGTGGAGGTCAAATCTCAGGTTACAGAAACTGGTATGACTGTATTGCATCCATGAGGCTGAGAATTCTGTTGGAAATACATTTCACTCATCGCCTTGAAGCTTAGAAAGAGTAGCTAGAAAAGGAATGTCTGACCTTCAGTCAAGAAGGAGCAGGCAGGCAAATCAGGAATCCTGCCCATCTGCCTCAGTCTCCAATCTGTATTCAGTTCTGAATAGTGATGGTTCCTCTTGGAACATAGTCAGAGTTAAGTCCACTGCAACACTCACAGGGGTACAGGAAGAAGATTAGGAAAATAACAAGCAATATTGTGATTCTATAGTAAGGTTGATGTGAATGAACTAGGAAAAAATCTAGCAAACTGGATCTCAATGGTGATAATATTTAGATTACTATTGGTAGGATGCACAAATGAGTGTAGGAAAAGGGAAACAGATAAGATGAATGAGTGGCCAGAGAGATAATGTAGAAAGTACGGTTTTAGATTTCTGGAGCATTATAACTGGCACCAGACGAGATAAGAGTTGTACAGATCTCAGGTTTCACTTAAACAGAACAAGGCACAATCATCTCATGGAGCAGTTTATTAATACTGTTCGGAAAAGTTAAAACTAACACAGTGGGGGTGGATATTACACTAGATGTGAAAAACAAGGTGCCCAAAGTTTGGGAAAAGTATGTACCACAAGAGTAAGAAACCATATGGGGTCAAGGTATGAGTAAATACAATAAATTATGTTACAGTTCATGGATGTAAATGCAAAAAACATACAGAATAAGACACCCCACCAAGTTAAAGGAATATTGCCCCTCCCATCCTCGTGGTTGATTATACATGGTGATGGAATAAGTAACCGCTTAAGGTCTGCAATAAGCTTTTGGGGTGGATGAGTGTGCTTGACCCTTCTCATCCCAGACTGATTCAGAAAAGGCTGGGAAAGCAAAGTGTCTGCAACCTGCATCTTTCAGACAAATTAAACAATCTACCCTCCTGTCAGTTACCTCTCAGGGAAAATTAATTTTATTCTTTGTAACAACTTTGTTTGTAAATTGTATATACTAGTAATATATTCTGCCAAGTACAAGCTGTAACCTTTAACTTTGTTGTTCCAGTGTGTCAAACATAACTGATGCCATGAATTTTGATGATTTAGATTCTACCCAATGAGATTTTGTCAGTTCCTTTCATTGGATCATGGATTCTCAGCTTTATAAACAATTTATATGCATTTTAGTAAGGTAGTTATCACCAAATAAATTGAATATTGCTTTCAGCCTTATCAAATGTGTTGAATTCTAATCATTGTATTACGACAGGATACTTTCTAATTAACTGATTGGCTATGGCAGTTTTGTCAACTAATGTGATTTATATATGGCTCATTGAGAATCAAACGACATTACAAGGAAAATGCCAGATGTAAGCAGCACATTCTAACACAATTCTTCCAGTATTATACACTTTGTGCAGGATTTTCCATTCAATCGTTCTCTGCATGAATGCACGATAAAAATAACAAAGTCTTAGCAACTGTAATAGTACATGAAAATGTATGTATAAATTTCAATTATAAGTTTGAAGACAGAATTGAATGTACCTTGGAAAGCATTATGGACAGTCTCTTCATCGATATGACTATGACAGTCGTACAGCTATTTCAGATGTATAGCTACAGATATACTTTCAAAGTGCACTATTACAATATTCTAAAAACTATTAAAATCCCTGCAGTGTGGAAAGAGGCCATTCGACCCATTGAGTCCATTACCAACCTTCCAAAGGGCATCTCACTCAGCCACAACCCCACACCCTACCTGCATAACCCCATATATTACTATGGCTAATCCACCCCCCTGGACACGACAGACAATTTAACATGAACAATCCACCTAATTTGCACATTGTTGGATTATGGAAGAAAGCTGGAGTATGTGAAGGAAGCCCACGTGGACATGGGGGAATGCGCATATCTACGCAGAGAATTGCCTGAAGCTGGAATTCAACCCAGGTCCCTGCTGCTCTGAGCAGCAGCGCTAACCACTGAGCCACCGTGATGTTCCCATTATTAGATTTATTAAGAGACTCATTTCAAGACAGTGGGGATAAAAGGATCCTTCTCAGGATGGCAGTCAGTGACAAGTGGTGTTCCGCAAGGCTCAGTGTTGGGACCATAACTTGTTAATTTATGATTAACAATCTAGATGAAAGGACTGTGGGCATTCTGACTAAGTTTGCAGATGATACAAAGAAAGCAGAGGAACAGGTAGCATTGAGGAGGCAAGGAGGCGACAGATGCATTTGGACAGATCAGGAGAATGAGCAAAGAAGTGGCAGATGGAGTACAATATGGGAAAGTGTGAAGTCACGCACTTTGGTAGGAAGAATAGAAGCATGGGCTATTTTCTAAATGGAGAGGAAATTCAGAAGTCTGAAGTGCAAAGAGACTTGGCAGTTCTAGTTCTGGTTTCTCTCAAGATAAACTTGCAGGCTGAGTTAGTAGTTAGGAAGGCAAATGCATTGATGACATTTATTTTGAGAGGATTTCAATCTAAAAGCAGGGATGTACCTCTGAGACTCTATAAGGCTCTGGTCAGACCATATTTGGAGTATTGTGTGCGGTTTTGGGTCCCATATCTCAGGAAGGATATACTGGCCCTGGAGTGTGTTCAGAGGAGGTTCACGAGAGTGGTCCCTGGAATGAAAAGCTTAACTTATGAGAAATGTTTGAGGACTCTGGATTTATATTTGATCGAGTTTAGAAGGATGAGGGAGGAATCTAATTGAATGGCAGAAGACTGAATGGCCTGGACTATGTAGATGTTGGGAAGATGGTTCCATTGGTTGGAGAAACTGGAACCCAAGGGCATAGCCTTAGAGTAAAGGGAATGGAGATAAAGAGAATGGAGATAAAGAGAATCTTCTTCAGTCAGAGAGCAGTTAATCTATGGAATGCATCACCACAGAAGGCTGTGGAGGTCAGGTCATTGAGTATATTTAAGACTGAAATAGATAAGTTTTTAAGTATCAAGGTGATCAAGGGTTAGAGGGACAAAGTGGGAGAATGGGGTCGAGAAACGTATCAGCCATGATTGAATGGTGGAGCAGATTCAATGGGCTGAATGGCCTAATTTCTGCTCCTATGTCTTATGGTCTTATGGTCTAACACAAGATAATCAGCTTAATATTTATGTAAAGCAATTTCAAAGGATAGTTGTGACCCTTAAGACCTTTTTGCTCTGATGTTAATCCTTCTTATACTTAACTATTGAATAACTTCATGTTAACAAAATTAACTTTCATTCCTAGCCAAGACGTTTGATTAAATACATAAAAATAACGGTAACAGGGTGAACAAACTAGTCAAGCTATCCAAAACTATAAATCTATGGTTGTGATAAAAGACAACAAAATGGATCTTATTTTGGTGCGTAATGTTTAATCTTGCAAGCAACAACCTTTAGCGTCATAGCGTCATAGAACATGGAGCATAGAAAAATATATTAGTGTCTGGAAAAAGGTTATTTTTGTTTAAAGTCCTAGTTCTGAGAAATGCTAACAATATCAGCTGCAACAATGTTATTAGTAAAGAACACTTCCAACAACATTGATTAGTTATTTCCTTTGGTAACAATTTCCGTGTTTCAGGTTGTGTAAAGAAAATCTCAAAAGATTTAGAAACAAAATATATCTTAGGATGCATGCGATTAATTAACAAGTTCATCATTCACATATGATCATTCCTTGTTGACGACAAAAACATGTTATCAATATAATTATAGAGAGGCACAGTAGCGTTCCCAAAATTCATGTCATACTTTATATGAGAAAATAAATTCTAAGATATGCTTTATAGGAATGTGCAGATAGATTTTAGGTGTGAAAGGGTTGGGACAGTTGGTTTGTCGTACAATTGAACCAACAGCATTGTCATGTGAATATAATGGTAAACTAACCAACAACAGAGCATTGTACCATAGGCACAGATCTACAATATAATATCATGCTATTCACAATAACCAACAGCAGAATGCCACACTCACCATTGACTAAAATCTGACTAACCTGTTTTCCAATAGATTCTTTACATCACAGTTGTAGTTTTAGCACTTCTAGCAAATCAGTTTCTGGCTGTCACAGTATTAACGAGCAGTTCTATTACTCAGTGATACTTTTGCCTTAATCTGTAAACACACTCATTTCTACTGTCATCAAAGGACTCTGCTGAAATATCTAAGTGAACCTTCTGCCTGTGGATATTTGGGCAACTGATCAGAGGTATCCAAATAAAATGCCATAAATCAGAGCACATATATATGCACTCTTTTATGGGTTATGGGCATCACTGGCAAGACCAGTAGTTGTTGCTCCTGTAAGCCCTTGATTTGAGTGGTTTCCAAGGCCATTTAGGGTAGCATTTAAAAATCAACAACTTATTTGTGAATCTGGAGTTATATATATAGGCTAGACCAGGTAAGACTAGGGCAGATGTCCTTCCCTAAAAAACATTCGTAACCAGATGGGGTTTAATGACATTCAGTGATAACCACTATCACTGAGACAAATTCCAGATTTATTAATTACACTTAAAGTTTGACCGGCAATAAAAGTTGGATTTGAACCCATGTCCCACATCATTACTCTGAGCCTTTGGATCCCTTGTTCAATTTCATTACTACCAGCCAACTATCTTGCCTTAAAAAATAACACTTTCCTTTTTGATCATAGATTCTGCTGAAAGTTTGCTGTTTCTGATAAAATTCAAATAAGTATAACTTAATGTTCAGTATTCAAGTGATCTGCCTTCCTAATATCTGCAAAGACAGTCATGATCAAGACAGAATGCCAAAGAGATTCCCTAAGATGATGAAGAACCAAACGTCTTTTACTATGAGGTGAAACTGAGGGCTGAATTTTGCCAGAAATCAGTTGTGTCAATTTTGGTGAGTTTCATGGAGGGCTTCTCAGACTATTCTCTATAGCTCACCTCATTATCTATGTTTTACATCACTTTGACACTTTGCTATCTACATCTCACCAGTGAGACAGAAGTACAAGCCACTGCCAAGTGCTCTCAGGATTATTGATACTGATGCCATTTTTAAATGCAGTTGTGTCAAGGTCAAATGCTGTCAGTTCTGAGGTAACACTGTAAATATATTCTTAAGGTGCCTAAACCTCGACCGTAGGAAGTTTGACACATAAGAAGGGTAAGCGATTCGACGCACCAAGGCTGCTCCATCATTAAACATGAACATGGATGATCAAGGATTTCAATTCCTTATACCCATACTATCCCTATGACCCACTACAATATTGATAATCAATCGTTTATCAACCTCTGCTTTAAATATAGCTTCCACAGCCATCTCAGGTAGCAAATTCCAATGATTTACATCCCTCTGAGTAAAAACATTACTCATCTCAATCCTGAATAGCTTCTCACTTGTTTTTAAATTTTATTTCCTGATTCTACACATCCTATTCAGGGAAACATTTTTCTTACCTGCATCTATCGTATCTATCCTTGAAGTATTTTCTTGGTTTCAGCATCACCTCTTATTCTTCAAAACTCAAGGGAATACTGGCTCAGTTTGCCCAATCTGTCTTCATTGGACATTTGATCCATCCTGGAAAGAAGTCTGATGAACTTTCGTTACACTATCTCTGTGGCAATGATATCTTTCATCAGATAAGGAGCCTAAAACTGTACAAGCTCCAGGTGCAGTCTGACCAATTTCTTATACAATTGAAGCAAGATTTCACTAATCCTGCACTCAAGTCCTCCTGTGATAAAGGCTAACATTTCATCAGACTGCCTCATAGCTTGCTGTACCTGCAAGCTAGCTTCCAGTGACTCATTGACAAGGATTCTCAATTCCCTTTGCATATCTATACTTTCTAACTGCCCATCATTTAATAAATACACTGTATATCTATTCTTTCTACCAAAGTGGATAACCTCACACATTTTTTTCCACCCACTATATTCTTGCTCAATCGTTCAGTCTGTCAAATCCTTCTGAAGTTGTTTTACATCTTCCTCACAACACAAACTTGTGCTTAGCTTTGTATTATTTACAGATTTGGAAATATTACATTTGATTCAAAATCCAAATCAATGATATGTACTTTGAAAGCTGTGGGCCAAGAACTGATCGTTGTGTCACCCCATAGCTGCAGACGACCTACATGAGAATGTCTATTTATTACTACCCCTGACTTTTATCTGTTAACCATTCCTAATCCATGCCATTACATTACCAATTATACCACATGCTTTGATTTTGCAACTAATATCCAGTGGAATCCTTATTAAACGCCTTCTGAAAGTCAAAATGCACTACATTGATCAATTTCACTTTATTACTTTTGTTTATAACATCCTCAAAAAAACTCTGTCAAGTTTGTCAAAAAGATTTTCCATTCACAAACCATGTTGAATATGTCCAATGCTGAAAATGTGTTGCTGGAAAAGCGCAGCAGGTCAGGCAGCATCCAAGGAACAGGAGAATCGACGTTTCGGTCATAAGCCCTTCTTCAGGAATATGTCCAATATCAATTTACCACATCCTTGATGATTGACCCTGTGATTATCTCTACAAGTGATATAAGGCTGATGGAACTATAGTTTCTTGCTTTATTCCTCTTGTTCCTTTTCAAAATTAATTCCCTCATTGTCTCCTGCAGGTATCAGTGGCATTAATACAGTCTCTGCCCTCAGGTGTGCAACTTCACAAGATATCGCTTAATCCATCTTTGAGAAAGAAACCACAGATCCTTCAGAGAATACATTGGGCAAAGCTGGCTACTTAAGTCTCTATTAGCACTGACACCTTGATGGGTATGTTAGCTAGATTAATAGCTGGGACAGCTGCTGGTGAGCACAGCATTGCCACACTTCCACAGCTCGTCAAGGAAGAAACGTTGGCTCTCGGAGGACTGCCAGAGACCAGGCACCTACTCAACCACAGGCAGAAGATGACTCTATGGTGACAGCTATTCTTACTTTCATACAAAAGTGCAAGCAAACTTAGGAGCAGCAGGCAGATTTGTCAGGTACTGGGCAAACTGACTGAAAGGTTAGAGGACTCCAATGCTATTTGTACCATGGCACCTTTTGCATTAGTGTGTGTGGCTGCCTCCATGGACAGGTTGGAAATCCAAGTCCAGCACACAAAGCCATTGGTGCTCAACACGAACAGCAAGGTGACAGGATATGATAGACCTTGACCTTGGAAACAATGTGTGAGATGAGGCACTTTGGGGGGAAATAGCAAGAAAAAGGATTATTCAATGAATAGTAGGACATTAGGAAGTTCAGAGGAACAGGGGAATCTTAGGGTGTTTGTCCATGAATTCCTGAAGGTGGCAGGATAGATTAATAGGGTAGTTAAGAAGGCATGAGAAATAGTTTACTTTATCAGTCACCAGCATAGATTATAAAAGCAGGGAGATTATGTTAGAGTTGTACAAAATTTATATAAAACTGCTGTTCCTCTAAGTTGCGGGATCAATATTAATGGGACATAATTTTCAGTGAAGGACAGGCTATTCAGAAAGGATCTGAGGAAAAAAACATTTCATGCAGAGGATGGTGGGGATGAGCACTTGAAATGTCATAGCATTCAAGGCTATGGGCTGAGTGCCAGAAAATGGGAGTAACATAGATAGGATAATTTTATTGTCTATGCAGAATTGATGGGTTGAAGGGCCCTCTTCTGTACTATATGACTTTATGGATTCATTCCAGGTGCCCTTTCCGCATGGCAAGTCAAGGCAGTGCCATTGGTCTCAAAATCAGAGGTGGAACCACATCAAGGCCCCTAGCAGCCTCCACTCAGGACACTCTAGAAGTGACAGAGCCTTCCCCCTCCATCTTGTTTTTCACCCTCAACCCTATGGGGAACTCAAGATGAGGAGGATGAATCTGAAACTGGGTGGGACATAATCAGCATTTTTGAGCTCTCGAGTCATAAGTGCTCCCAGGGCTACTCAACCAGCACTCCAAGGCCAATGGTTTCCCATAGGGCAGGATCCATCCACCCAACTTTGGATTCAGGGACTGCACTGTGACATAGTGTGAAGGAAGAAGACAACCTTAGGAGAGCACAAAGGAGGCCTGAGTGAAACTGCATCGTAAATATGTTCCCACATTTGTAAATGTATGTTCATTTTTTATGATCAATTTCGTGAGTGAGTATAATTTTAGCTTCATCTACAAAAATGAAGTTGTGGAGACTAGCCACTTCAGATGATATTCAAACACTGCCTGAACAATACCTATTCTGTGCATAACCTCCGTACCAGTATGACACTTTGTTAAGATTGAATGAGAGTGTATCAGATGTTGTGAAGACTTATATCAGCTTGTAACATTAACTTTCATTACACACACAAAACCATAGAGAAATAGCAAAAAAAGCAGTTGGGATTTGTCGGAGAAATTTGCCCAATTGGTTAAACACCACTCGAAGTGAAATTGACAAAACAGTTTATTGCAAGCGATATCGCTGGAAGAGAAGTTGACTAGATTAGATTAGATTACTTACAGTGTGGAAACAGGCCCTTCGGCCCAACAAGTCCACACCGCCCCGCCGAAGCGCAACCCACCCATACCCCTACATTTACCCCTTACCTAACACTACAGGCAATTTAGCATGCCCAATTCACCTGACCTGCACATCTTTGGACTGTGGGAGGAAACTGGAGCATCCGGAGGAAACCCACGCAGACACAGGAGAACGTGCAAACTCCACATAGTCAGTCGCCTGAGTCGGGAATTGAACCCCGGTCTCTGGCGCTGTGAGGCAGCAGTGCTAACCACTGTGCCACCGTGCCGCCCATACTAGGCTGACACAGAACTGACAGTCTGTACAGGTAGATCAGAATTTCTCTTCCAAGAGCAGAGGATGAAGCCAGTTTTATAGTAATGCTGCACAATGACACTGAGTAAGAAATGGGAAATGACAATGTATCTGGAAATGGAGTAATCTAGTTACAAGGATGCTAATTGGAAAACAAATATCGGATGAATGTCTTGTTCCTTCGCACAATATAACACCCTGACAGTAACAATGGTTCCATTCCACTTCACAGTTGGTGTTAATGTCTCTTCTGAAGTGGTGAGGTGCTTCCATTATCCTATGCCTGGAGCATGTCCTTGCTGCTGCCTCTCTGTCTGACCCGCTCTTTGTGTGGCTTTGGTATTGCTGGGTTGTGAAACTGCCCTTAGGGCTTTGAGATGTCTGTGGTGCTCTGTCATGTCCATGGAAGGTTAAATTGTATTCCCTTTTCTGCGTGCTGTCTGATTCGGCTTGTGAGCTGCTTGGGAATTCTGGGTGTTCTGGTACAGTTTGGCTAATTTTGCTTTTGTGGGCCTATCGTGCATTAGCAAATCTTTTCCCACAGGATTATAAAAGAAATGTTGGTCTCAGCAGCATCAAAACATTGGCAATCACTAAAAGATAAGCTGTGGCTCAGGTCCATTGAAAACAATTCACAGAGAATGCCTGCCAGTGTTGCTCTGACTAATGCCACTGCGCTGTAGGATGCTGATGGTGGTGTTCCTTCTGACAAATGTCCACATCATCACAATACTGCGACACTCTTATCTACATATGACTCCAGCAAACATTCATACATTGCTTGGAGCAGAATTCCTGAGAATAAGGTGGCGCCCTCTGTCTGAACAGTAACATAATGAAGCCCCTGATATTGCCTGTATGGGAAGCAGATGTGGAAGGGCCATCCTATGGCCCTCTCTGGCCCTGTGCAAGAAGGTTTGCATTGCAGAAATTCTGGCCAGCAAAACATGACTGACTGCCCTACCTCTGGAGAGGTTATGGCACAACTGTCCACCTCTCATCTGCACAGCATACCTTGGAGAATGAGAATCTCTCTCATCTGCACAGCATCCCTTAGAGGCTGATGCTTGTTCTGGGCTTGTCCCTCATTCATTTGTGTTGTAAACCTAGGTAGAGCAGCAAGCATATGACCTCATCTTACATTGAGGATGGTTCCAATAAGCCTGCAAGGATAATATCAGAAACAAAGCAGCTCCTCAGTCAGGTGATCATTCAGCAGCTTCAACATGCAGAAATAACATTTAACCAGAGTCCTCCAAACATTGGGATAGTTGGGCCTCTAGCAAGGAGGCTACTGGGATCCACCTGCATGGATGTTGCACATTTTTGCCCTAACTTGATAACTTTGCTCAAATAATTTGGCACACATACAGTAGCACATTATATGACAGGCATCAGTAATGAGGACATCTCCTATCCATCCCCAACCCAACAGTAGCCATGAAAGGCAATGTTTCATGTAGGATAATGGTGTGGATGTTTTGTGGCTGTAAGCACCTCTTGATTGGGATTTTGGAATGTGATTGCTACTTTGACCACTAAGGTGAATCTATGTAGGCTGCAGTATTTTGCTTGTGCCTGATACCCATGAGTAGGACTGCCTTTTAATGTTCATTATATTGTCAAGGGTGCTTAGGACCAGGATTTTTAGTCTACACAGGAGGTCAATGTGTAGGGTCCTAGGGTCCACGCACTCCATTATGTGATCATAGACCTCATTCATTTGGACCATTTGGGTCTCTGTTTAATGCAATTACTCTTTGAAGGAAATCACATCAAATGGAAGTTGACCATTCTCTCAGACAGAAGGAAAAGCATACCGCCACCCACTCCAAGTATGGAGTTTTAATTTCCATTGTGCAATTTGGATCACAATGAAAGAAAATAGTTGTCGCAATTCAAGGAGTAAGTCACAGGCTCAAACTCGCAGTCTAGGTGATCCCTCGCCAAATGTTCAGATTCTTTCATTAGTTGTTTTCCTTGTCGACCCCATCAACATTGATCTTCCCCACGTGTCCATCCAATCAATTTATTTAACTGCCTAGTATCAGTAGGCTACCACATAGACACTTAATCAAGATTGACAGATGATGGAATTTGACTTAAATTAAAACCAAAATTTAATGATGACCACTGTCGATAGTTGGAAAAACTCATCCAGTTCACTAATATCATTAGGAAATCTGTCATTCTTACCTGCAAATAATTCCACACCAACAGCAGTGTGGTCGATTCTTAACTGCCTTCTGGGCAATTAAGAATAGACAATATATGCTGGTCTCGCCAGCAACTAGGAAGTGTGTTGTGAACCTTGAAAGGATTCAGAAAAGATTTACAAGGATGTTGCAGCATTGGAGGGTTTGTGATAAAAGGAGAGGCTGAATAGACTGGGACTATTTTCTCGGGAGCATCATAGGCTGAGGGGTGACCTTATAGAGATTTATTTATAAAATCGTCAGCGGCATGGATAGGGTAAATAGACAAGGTCCTTCCCTGAGAGTGGTGGACTCCAAAACTAGAGGGCCTTAGTTTAATGTGAGAGGAGAAAAATTTAAAAGGATCTCAGGGCAACCATTTCACACAGACGGTGGTGCACGTGTGGACTGAGCTACCAGAGAAATTAGTGGTGACTGGTACAAGACAGCATTTAAAAGACAGGTATATTAATAGGAAGGGTTTAGAGGTTTATGGGCCAAATGCTAGAAAATGGGGCAAGATTTATTTAGGATATTTTGTCAGCATGGACGACTTGGACTGAAGGGTCTGTTTCTGTGCTATATATCTCAATTAGATAAAGGAATGGCTGGAAAATGAGAAGCCTTCAGAAATGAGATAACGAGAGTCCAGAGAAAGTATATTCCTGTTAGGGTTGAAACTTTATTGCTGGAACAGCGCAGCAGGTCAGGCAGCATCCAGGGAACAGGAGATTCGACGTTTCGGGCACAGGCCCTTCTTCAGGAATGAGCAGAGAGTGTTCAGCAGGAGAAGATAAAAGGTAGGGAGGAGGGACTTGGAGGAGGGGCGTTGGAAATGTGATAGGTGGAAAGAGGTCAAGGTGAGGGTGATAGGTCGGAGTAGGATGGAGGCGGAGAGGTCAAGAAGAAGACTGCAGGTCAGGAAGGCGGTGCCGGGCTGGAGGGATTCGGCTGAGACAAGGTGGGGGGAGGGGGGATGAAGAAACTGGTGAAGTCCAAGTTCATCCCCTGTGGTTGGAGGGTTCCCAGTCGGAAGATAAGACGCTCCTCCTCCGACCGTCGCGTTGTTGTGGTTTGGCGGTGGATGAGTCCAATGACCTGCATATCCTCGGTGGAGTGGGAGGGGGAGTTGAAATGCTGTGCTACAGGGTGGTTGGGTTGGTTCGTCCGGGTGGCCCAGAGGTGCTCTCTGAATCGCTCCGCAAGTAGGCGGCCTGTCTCCCCAATATAGAGGAGGCCACACCGGCTGCAGCGGATGCAGTAGATGATGTGGGTGGAGGTGCAGGTGAATCTGTGGCGGATATGGAAGTTTCCTTTGGGGCCTTGGAGAGAAGTGAGGGGGGAGGTGTGGGCGCAAGTGTTGCACCTCCTGCGGTTGCAAGGGAAGGTGCCGGGAGTGGAGGTTGAGGCCAACCGCTGAGGCCAAACACCAGCTCGCAGATACCTCCTCCTACCGTCCCCTTGACCATGACCCCACCCCCCACCACCAAACCATCATCTCCCAGACCATCCATAACCTCATCACCTCAGGGGACCTCCCATCCACCGCCTCCAACCTCATAGTACCACAACCCCGCACCGCCCGTTTCTACCTCCTGCCCAAAATCCACAAACCTGACTGCCCCGGACGACCCATCGTCTCAGCCTGCTCCTGCCCAACCGAACTCATCTCGGCATACCTCGACACGGTCCTGTCCCCATTAGTCCAAGAACTCCCCACCTACGTTCGTGACACCACCCACGCCCTCCACCTCCTCCAGGATTTCCGCTTCCCCGGTCCCCAACGCCTCATCTTCACCATGGACATCCAGTCCCTGTACACCTCCATCCCCCATCACGAAGGACTCAAAGCACTCCGCTTCTTCCTTTCCCGCCGTACCACCCAGTACCCTTCCACCGACACCCTCCTTCGACTGACCGAACTGGTCCTCACCCTGAACAACTTTTCTTTCCAATCCTCCCACTTTCTCCAAACAAAAGGAGTAGCCATGGGCACCCGCATGGGCCCCAGCTATGCCTGCCTCTTCGTAGGGTATGTGGAACAATCCATCTTCCGCAACTACACTGGCCCCACCCCCCATCTTTTCCTTCGCTACATTTATGACTGTATCGGCGCTACCTCGTGCTCCCACGAGGAGGTTGAACAGTTCATCCACTACACTAACACCTTCCACCCCGACCTCAAATTCACCTGGACAGTCTCGGACTCCTCCCTCCCCTTCCTAGACCTTTCTGTTTCTATCTCAGGCGACCGAAGCAACACGGACATCTTCTACAAACCAACCGACTCCCACAGCTACCTGGACTACACCTCCTCCCATCCTGCCCCCTGTAAAAACGCCATCCCATTCTCCCAATTCCTTCGTCTCCGCCGCATCTGCTCCCAGGAGGACCAGTTCAAAATACGTACAACACAGATGGCCTCCTTCTTCAAGGACCGCAATTTCCCCCCCGACATGGTCGACGGTGCCCTCCACCGCATCTCCTCCACTCCCCGCTCCTCCGCCCTTGAGCCCCGCCCCTCCAACCGCCACCAGGACAGAACCCCACTGGTCCTCACCTACCACCCCACCAATCTCCATGTACAGTGCATCATCCGCCGTCACTTCCGCCACCTCCAAACAGACCCCAGCACCAAGGATATATTTCCCTCCCCTCCCCTATCAGCTTTCCGTAGAGACCACTCCCTCCGCGACTCCCTTGTCAGATCCACACCCCCCACCGACCCAACCTCCACTCCCGGCACCTTCCCTTGCAACCGCAGGAGGTGCAACACTTGCGCCCACACCTCCCCCCTCACTTCTCTCCAAGGCCCCAAAGGAAACTTCCATATCCGCCACAGATTCACCTGAACCTCCACCCACATCATCTACTGCATCCACTGCAGCCGGTGTGGCCTCCTCTATATTGGGGAGACAGGCCGCCTACTTGCGGAGCGATTCAGAGAGCACCTCTGGGCCACCCGGACGAACCAACCCAACCACCCTGTAGCACAGCATTTCAACTCCCCCTCCCACTCCACCGAGGATATGCAGGTCATTGGACTCATCCACCGCCAAACCACAACAACGCGACGGTCGGAGGAGGAGCGTCTTATCTTCCGACTGGGAACCCTCCAACCACAGGGGATGAACTTGGACTTCACCAGTTTCTTCATCCCCCCTCCCCCCACCTTGTCTCAGCCGAATCCCTCCAGCCCGGCACCGCCTTCCTGACCTGCAGTCTTCTTCTTGACCTCTCCGCCTCCATCCTACTCCGACCTATCACCCTCACCTTGACCTCTTTCCACCTATCACATTTCCAACGCCCCTCCTCCAAGTCCCTCCTCCCTACCTTTTATCTTCTCCTGCTGAACACTCTCTGCTCATTCCTGAAGAAGGGCCTGTGCCCGAAACGTCGAATCTCCTGTTCCCTGGATGCTGCCTGACCTGCTGCGCTGTTCCAGCAATAAAGTTTCAACTTTGATCTCCAGCATCTGCAGACCTCACTTTCTCCTATTCCTGTTAGGGTGATAGGAAAGGCTTGTAGGTGTCGGGAATGCTGGATGACTAAAGAAATTGAGGGTTTGGTTAAGAAAAAGAAAGAAGCATATGTCAGGTATTGACAGGATAGATCAATTGAATCCTTAGAAGAGTATAAAGACAGTAGGAGTATACTTAAGAGAGAAATCAGGAGGGCTAAAAGGGGACATAAGATAGCTTTGGCAAATAGAATTAAGGAGAATCCAAAGGGTTTTTACAAATACATTAAAGACAAAAGGGTAACAAGGCAGAGAATAGGGCCCCTCAAAGACCAGCAAGGCAGCCATTGTGTGGAGCAGCAGGAAATGGGGCAGATACTAAATGAGTATTTTGCAGCCGTATTTACTGTGGAAAAGGACATGGAAGATGTAGAATGTAGGGAAATAAATGGTGACATCTTGAAAAATGTCCACATTACAGAGGAGGAAATGCAGTATGTCTTGAAATGCATAAAAGTGGATAAATCCCTAGGACCTGATCAGATGTACCCTAGAACTCTATGGGAAGCTAGCGAAGTGTTTGCTGGGCCTCTTACTGAGATATTTGGATCATCGATAGTCACAGGTGAGGTGCCAGAAAACTGAAGGTTGGTTAACGTGGTGCCACTGTTTAAGAAAGGACAAGCCAGGGAACTATAGACCAGTGAACCTGATGTCGATGGTGGACAACCTGTTGGAGGGAATCCTGAGGGACAGGATTAACATGTATTTGGAAAGGCAAGGAGTGATTAGGGATAGTCAACATGGCTTTGAGTGTGGGAAATCATGTCTCACAAACTTGATTGAGTTTTTTGAAGAAGTAACAAAGAGGATTGATGAGGGCAGAGCGATAAATGTGATCTAGATGGACTTCAGTAAGGCATTCAACAAGGTTCCCCATCGGAGACTGGTGAGCAAGGTTAGAACTCACGGAATAAAGGGAAAACTCGCCATTTGGATACAGAACTGGCTCAAAGGTAGAAGACAGAGGGTGGTGGTGGAGGGTTGCTTTTCAGACTGGAGGCCTGTGACCAGTGGAATGCCACGAGGATCGGTGCTGGGTCCACTACATTTCATCATTTATATAAATGATTTGGATGCGAGTATGAAAGGTATAGTTAGTAAATTTGCAGATGACACTAAAATTGGAGGTGTAGTGGACAGCAAAGAAGGTTACCTCGGATTACAATGGAATCTTGATCAAATGGGCCAATGGGCTGAGAAGTGGCAGATGGAGTTTAATCTAGATAAATGTGAGGTGCTGCATTTTGGGAAAGCAAATCTTAGCAGGACTTATGCACTGAATGGTGAGTTCCTTGGGAGTGGTGTTGAACAAAGAGACCTTGGAGTGCAGGTTCATAGCTCCTTGAAAGTGGAGTTGCAGGTAGATAGGATAGTGAAGAGCCATTTGGTATGCTTTCCTTTATTGGTCAGAGTATTGAGTACAGGAGGTGGCAGGTCATATTGCAGCTGTATAGGACATTGGTTTGAAATATTGTGTGCAATTCTGGTCTCCTTCCTATCAGAAAGATGTTGTGAAACTTGAAAGGATTCAGAAAATATTTACAAGGATGTTGTCAGGCTTGGAGGATTTGAGCTTTAGGGAAGAGGTTGAATAGGCTGAGGCTGTTTTCCCTGTAGCATCAGAGGCTGATGGGTAACCTTATAGAGGCTTACAAAATCATGAGGCAAATGGATAAGATAAATAGACAAAGTCTTTTCCCTGGGGTAGGGGAGTCCAGTACTACAGGGCATAGGTTTAGGGTGAGATGGGAAAGATATAAAAGAGATCTAAGAGGCAACTTTTTCATTCAGAGGGTGGTACATGTTTGGAAATAGTTGCCAGAGGAAGTGGTGGAGGCTGTAAATTGCAATATTTAAAAGGCATCTGGATTGGTTATATGAATAAGAAGGGTTTCAAGAGATATGGGCTGGGTGCTGCCAGGTGGGACTAGATTGGGTTGGGATATCTGGTCGGCATGGACAAGTTGGACCAAAGGGTCTGTTTTCTGTGCTGTACATCTCTATGACACTACATCCAGTGAATTAATATTTTAAAAATCTCCACAATTTACCTCCAAGCCCAAGTGATATGGTGTCATTATGCCAGACATAGTAGTGAAATATCCCATCTCCCCCTCAATTGAAGCCATGGTGTTGCTGACCATTGATGACCCCATCCCCTGCTTTATGTATTTTCCTCCCATTCTGTATCATTTAGATAGGTACATGGATGGATAGGTATGGAGGGGTGTGGACCAAATGCAGGCAAATGGAATTAGTTTAAATTGTTAAAACTGGGTGACGTGGGAAAGTTGGGCTGAAGGGCCTGTTTTCATGTTGTAGACCTCTAAGAATCGAGAGTATGGTGTTGGAAAAGCACAGCAGGTCAGGCAGCCTCCAAGGAGCAGGAGAATCAATGTAACGGGCATAAGCCCTTCATCAGGAATGCTCCATATGTCTTTGTTGCCATGTCTGCTGTTGCCATTACTCTGACCATCTCAGTTGGAGTCCCAGAAATACATCCAAGCTCTCCAGTCCTCCTGCAATCAATATCTTCAAATAGCAGCAGCCAAAAGTTGGCAATATCATAGATCACATTGTTGTATGACAGGCAAAGTACTAAATTTCATTTTCAACTAGTACTGTTAATTTATTTTAAAATATCTTTTGTTGAATAATTATAAAGCAGAGACCACAACTTGCAATGAAAATGGTGTAAGATTATAAGTACTCACAGTTATAATGGAGGAAATCTAGCAACAACCTCTGTCAAACAGCACATGTACAGTTAAGCACAGAAACCCAGAAGTTGTAGCCAGAGATGCCCTGCATCTGCATTGCGTGCACTGTTGTAATCTTTACCAATAGACACTACATTAGAATACTGTGATAATGTGAAATCATTGTATTTTCCTGCTAGATCCACACGGTAAATGACTAAAAAGGCAAACTGTTAATGTGATCATATGTGATATTCCTTTCCGAACAATCCACACTATCCTCAAAAAATGAGAAGTCTCATTCTTTCAAAACAGAAATAGTGACTGAGATTAAAACAAATCTTTATGTTTCAATGTTTTCTATCAGTTTATTTTGTTTCCCTCAGTACCATCTGCCTTTGTTTCCTATTTTTCATTTTGGTTTCTGTAGGTTATTTCCATTTAATTTATAGTTCCTGTTTCTTTTTTTCCTGCATCTCAGTGAGAAGACTTGAATATGTTTGGTTGAAGCATCTTATTATTTCTATCCTTTTCACATGTCATAGTTTGTCTTCAGAGAGTACTGTGATGGGAAAGATATTGAATTAGAAGAAATATTCTCTGAAATGCTTGCAAAATGCCCATGGGCAGATGTTAGCTAGGTGAGTGACCACTGCATTCCTTCAATTCTCACAGCAACATCTGATCAAAATTTAAATACTCCATTGGATGGAAAGCACATTGGGACTTTTGAAATATTGAAAGGTGCTATATAAAAACAAATGTCTTTCAATGTCTCGATGACCAGAGATAATTCATAATAACCACTAAAATGCTGAACATCATCACAGTGAGTGATAAATATTCTATTTTTTAAGTGAAACAACTTTAATAGAATTTGCTGCAGGTTTACCTCCAAGTAATAGTTCGACACCATTTTTGTTTTTGAAACAACATTATAAATCCTCTATATATTACTTTAAATTATCTTCTTCATTTTGCTTGAGATTTATGCTTTTCATTGCTACTGCAATGGTTAAAATGTGAAGAACATCTCATTACTGGAACTTTTCAGACTATAATTAAATTGCAATTTTTTTTCAAGCAGTCGTCTCATTTTCATTTTGCTATAATCCATGCTATAAATATTGCAAAAGAGAATATTAATGGACAATTATTTTAACATGAAAATTATATTGTGTCTTCCTTCATCTGATGTATTAGTGGAAGCTTTATTCCTTCTGAAAGATTTGGGTTAATGCCTTCATTAAAATAGCATAGAGATTTGATACAAAACTGTTAATCGTTTGAATAATATCCCAGTATAATTTTTAGTCTACCATCAGATATATTTCTAAATATATCTGAAGTGCTTAAATCTGAGTTACATGGGAATAAAACTCAAGAGAGATTTGAACAGAGCTGACAACTCACTTTCACCCATTTTGTATCAGAGTATATACTTCTTGAGGGCCATGAAGGATTGTTATATGAATAACAGTAATACTAGTTGGAGTAGAGAAATCAGAATTAATCTGTGATTATCTATGTAACAACAGATATCCTTCATCCTGTGTGAAATCCGGGACTAGAAATCAGTTGCACCAAAATAGATTGTATTTGCATTGGAAAGATCACTGCAGTTCATAGAAATGTGATTATATTCACATAGCCTTGGGGTATTAAAATAAAGGCAGAAGCGAATGAAAGAATTTGCCAAGACTTTGAAATGTGTGAAACTAAATATTAAACCCATTTTCTATGGCTGGTGCAATCATTTTTCTTTGGGTGTCTATGTTCAACTACCCATAACGAGCATTATTTTAAATATTTGATTCACATTAATGCCTTCCTGATGAAGGGCTTATGCCCAATATGTCAATTCTCCTGCTCCTCAGATGCTGCCTGACCTGCTGTGTTTTTCCAGCACCACCCTCTTGACTCTGATCTCCAGCATCTGCAGTCCTCAATTTCACCTAACATATTAATAACTGGTCATTAAATTAATTTTAAAATGCTTCTTTGTTCTTTTTAAGATTGGACTGAAGTTCATTTCTGGACAATTCATGCTGCACAGTCAATTCAGCTGTCCGTTTGATTTGAGAATGGGGTTGGAAATGTGTTGCTGGAAAAGCGCAGCAGGTCAGGCAGCATCTAGGGAACAGGAGAATCGATGTTTCGGGCATTAGCCCTTCTTCAGGAGAGGCAACACTACTACCCATTCAGCCACTGTGCTACCCCACCAGAGTGAACATAACCTCTGGCACTCCTGCTTATATCTGTCAGCCAAGGCTCTCTAATTAGATCAGATTAGAGTGCTAATGCCCGAAACGTCGATTCTCCTGTTCCCTAGATGCTGCCTGACCTGCTGCGCTTTTCCAGCAACACATTTCCATCTCCAGCATCTGCAGACCTCACTTTCTCCTTGAGAATGGGGTTCTCAATTGAAAATTCATAGGTCCTAGGGTTTACATGCACGCATATAGATTGAAAAGAATTACAGAATTTAAATTCTCTTTATAAATTGAAACTCCTAACTACAAGACCAGGGAATTAATTGCACTGTGACTTCATTTTTCCCTGGCCACAAATTTACAAAGATGCTTCTTATAGTGATTGTAGTAAGGTAAGCCAGGTGGACCTCATAGAATATGAGTTGCCTGACTGGAACTATTAATCTGATCTAATTAGAGAGCCTTGGCTGACAGATATAAGCAGGAGTGCCAGAGGTTATGTTCACTCTGGTGGGGTAGCACAGTGGCTGAATGGGTAGTAGTGTTGCCTCTCAGCACCAGGGTTCGATTCCAGCCTCGGGCGACTGTCTGTGTGGAGTTTGCACATTCTCCCCGTGTCTGTGTGAGTCTCTTTCACATGCTCCGGTTTTCTCCCACTATCCAAAGATGTGCAGGTTCAGTGAATTGGCCATGCTAAATTGCCCATAGTGTTCAGGGATGTGTAGGTTAAGTGCATTAGTCAGAGGTAAATGTGCAGTAATGGGGAATATGTTTGGGAGGGATATTCTTTGGAGGGTGGGTGTGGACTTGTTGGGCCGAGGGGCCTATTTCCCTGAAAAGATTCTATGATATTCTATGATTCTGAGAGTTGGCTCTGAAAAAGCCAGACCATTGTCAAGTAAATAAAGGATGACTTGATGATGGGATACCAGTCTTTGTGGAGTTATTTAACTTATCAAGCTACTATATTTCCCTTGGGACAGATATCAAATATTGGTCTTGCCAGTGAGTTCCACATCACATGGGCAACTAACAATTTGGGATGGGGGTGCTGTTGTTAACAGTGGAGGAGGGTGGGAGGGTAAGACGTAAGCAAGAAAGAAATAGTTGAAAGAGCAAATGGAAGCAACAAAAAAAAAACAGATTTTGTTGAAAAGAGATTGGAGGAGAAATGAGGTTGGAAGAAATAAAGATATTGGTGCAAGCAAGGTAAGGAAATTGTGCAAGTGTGAAGATTGAAATTTGGAAAGGAAATTGAGAGATTGGGGTATGGTGGCTGATCACAATTCACAATTTTAAGATCACCCGATATCAGTAATAATGCAGTCTAGCATTAGCATTTCGCTATAAATTTCTTATATTACAAAACAGGCTGTTTTGTGTTTTTACTTAACTTTTTGTTTATAATAATCAGCCACTGTTCTAAATATTTCAGGTTCGGTCCTTCAAGATACGAAAAGGAAGGTCATAGTACAGATTAACTACATGATCCTTTAACAAAGAGGCTTGAAACAGGCATTAACCAGTTCATAATACTTCTCGTAATCAAATCACATTTATAGGAGCTGCAACTTTCTCATCTGAGTGTTTCTACATGTCATCAATAGGTTGACAACAAAAGAAAAAAAGGCTTTATTTTGGCTTTCTGTTTTCTATTCATTTGCACCTGAATGCGCCCAAGAAGAAAGCATTTGAGTAACAGACAGCCTAAATGATTAATGATGCTGTCAAACTGCCAGGAATAAGATGAAAAATCACTGATTTTCCTGCTTTGTGGAAGCCTGCAGTTGAGTGTTCAATACCGATCAGGTCCTGTAACTTTTCCAAAATGGTTTTCAAAAATGACAGATGATTGTTACTTTAATACTGATGAACAAATCAAAAATAAATTAATGTAAATTAAGTAAAATAAAACAGAACATTTGCCACAAATTTTCCTAATTTTTATTTTACTTCCTTCTGTAGATAGACTTATTGCTCAAAGAAAAAATGGTATTTTAAGAAAAAGCCATATTCAGTAAGCTGATTAAGTGCCAAAACTTGAAGGCCTGGCCAAGATAAAAGATTATAATTATCCTACACAGGGCTAATTTTGTTGGTGATGGGTTTGTACTCACAGCGTGACCCGCAGACCTTATTCAATTAATGGGTGATTTAATTTAAATAAGTTAACTACACTCTCTACCTGCTCTCCAACCACGTGGAGCGGAATATGGAAATAGAATGGACAGATCAGCTCAAACTGATACTGTCAATGTTTCTGGACTGTAACTCTGCTGGACCCTGAGAAAGCAACCGGGAATACTGCACCTTCTTGAAATAAAAATTAGATTGGATGCTTATGTGCAATACAGGACAGTGGTCACTTAAGTACTAAAGTAAGCTTTCCTAATTAAGTTATTTTTTTATTGAGCATGGTCTTGGTTCCTCTTTATTCTAAAATCATCTGAAAACAACTAAAGAGACTTCCAAATTGTAGATGAGTTCAAAGACTGTGTTGGCCCACTCAAAGGTCAGGAACGCTTGTATTGAGCATCTACAAATTCTGATAAACCAGCAATTCAACCTGGATAGTAAAATGACTTGGAGGTGCCGGTGTTGGACTTGGTTGGATAAAGTTAAAAATCACACAACACCAGGTTATAGTCCAACAGGTTTATTTGGAAGCACTAGCTTGCAGAACGCTGCTCCTTTATCAGGTGGTTGTGGAGGTTAAGATCATGCTCACAGAATTTATAGCCAAATGAGTCCAGTATCATGGAGATGTGACACAGCAAATAATCTTAGATTAAAACTTTCATCTTTTATAATGGGATATGCTGGTTTCTGTTCTTTGATATGAAAATCCCAGAACTTCTTTTAAATTACATTCAGTAGATAGCTCAGGTTTTTAAACCAGAATGAAGTCTGTCTGTGTCCCAATGCTATGTCAGACTGACACACCCAACGTATGGTTTTACAGAGGTTTACATAGATTCATGCAGTTTTTGAGCAAAATAACATGTAATTCTGCAAAAACAAATTCATCCCATAAGCTTGTATGTGTGCACATGTTGAAGTGACAGATTGAGTGTGCATGTGAGTGTATGTGTGTGAGCATGAGTGCACGTGATAGAGTGTGTGTATAGATGTGCGTCTGTGTAAGCTTGGTTTAAATGTGTGTGAGTGTGATGGGGTATATGTGAGAGGGTGCGTGTGTTAGTGCGAGTGTGAGGGTGTGTATGTGTGAAAGAACTTGTGTGTGAGGGAGGATCTGCATGTGGTAGTCTAAGTGTGTGCGTGTGTGCATGTATATGTGTGAGCCATGCAGTGGGGTTACCTGTATTGTGACATGAACCCAAGATGCTGTTTGAGGCCATTCCCATGGGTACTAAACTTTGCTATCAAATTCTGCTCAGCCACTCTGTGTTGTTGCCTGCCATGAAGTCCACCTTGGAAGATGGTCACACGAAGGTCCAAGGCTGAATATCCTGGACCGCTGAAGCGTTTCCCAACTGGGAGAAAACACTCCTGCCTTGTGGCTGTTGTGTGGTGTCCATTCATCTGTTGCTGTAGCCTCTGCTCAGTCTCGCCAAAGTACCATGCCCCAGGGCATCCTTGCCTGCAGCGAATGAGGTGGATCACGTTGGCCAACTCGCATAAGTACTCACCGCGTACATGGTGGGAGGTGTCCCCACATGTAATGGTGTTACCCGTGTCGATAATCTGACACACCTTGCAGTGGCTGCTATGGCAGAGTTGTACAGTGTTGTTGTCCTGAAGACTGGGAAGTTTCCTACAATGCATGGGTGCTGAGTTTTTGTAAGAAATCTGTAGTGTTGCGATAGAAGCTGGGGGTCCCCTGTACCATGAGTTTCAAGATGCCTTCGACATAGCCAGAGAGGTTCTCACACAGCATCCCATTGCCTGATACGATGCCTGGGACGTCCTGGTGTGTTGGCTTTGTATCTTCAGAAGGCAGTAGAAGTCGCTTACGCGAGAAGTTTATAGAATGAGGGCACATAGGGAACTCTGAAGGACTGGATCCAAAGTCTTCATCAATGTTTTTAGTTCATGGGTGTGCTCTTTGGTCGGATCGGCCGGTAGTTGCCTGTAGTGTTCTTGCTTGTTCAGTTGTCGGTTACTTCCTTGCAGTATTCTGTTCTGTTCTGCATGACAATGGCTTCTCCTTTATCTTCAGTACCCATGGGAATAGCCTCAACCAGGACCTTGGGTTCATGTCATGATGTGACTCTACTGTACTACACACACACACACACACACCTCTCATACACAAGCTCTCTCTCATATACACACACACACATACGACCCCCGCACTCACACTGACCCACGCACCCTCTCACACATACCCCATCACACTCACAAGCACACAACCAAGCTTACACACACACATATAAACACGCGCGCGCACACTATCGTGTGCACTCACACCACACACACACTCACATGTACACTCAATCTGTCACTGACATACATACACAATTAAGCTTATGGGGTGAATTTGTTTTTGCAGAATTACATTTTACCTTGCTCAAAAACTGCATGAATCCATGTAAAACTCTGTAAAAGTATACATTGGGTTTGTCAGTCTGACAATAGAATTGGGACACAGACAGACTTCACGCCCATTGTTTAAACACCTGAGCTATCTTGAGAATGTAATTTAAAAGAAGTTCTGGGATTTACATATCAAAGAACGGAAACTAGCATATCCCATCATAAAAGATGAAAGTTTTAATTTAAGTTTACTGTATCACATCTCAATGACACTGGACTCCTTTGGCTATAAATTCTGTGAACATGATCTTAACTTCCACAACCACCTGAAAAAGGAGCAACGCTCTGAAAGCTAGTACTTCCAAATAAACCTGTTGGACAGTATCAAATCTCTCTCCCTTATCATTAAGTTTGCCTCATACCTAGTTTTGAACTGAACAGATGTTTAAAGCAAGTTGTCTTGAAGTTTTAAAAATGCATGTTGGATTTAAGTTTTTTTTAATATCAGGAATGTTAATTTTCCACTCATTACTATGTCTCATGATGTGAAGCATTGGTTGTTGCTATTACTAAGGAGAAAGTAAGGATTGAAGATGCTAAAGATGAGAGTCTAAGAGTATGGTGCTGGAAAAGCACAGCAGGTCAGGCAGCATCCAAGGGGCAGGAGAATCAGTGTTTCGAGCATAAGCACTTGATGATAAGTTCCTGATGAAGAGCTTATATTTGAAACATCGATTCTCCTGCTCCTTGGATGCTGCCTGACCGGCTTTCCTTATCCAACACCACACTCTTCGACTCTGTTGCTATTACTAGGCAAGATAAATAAATTTTTTCAGTTAAGTAGATCTCAGAATTCAATCCACAAATCCATCCTCCCTACCTAACCATTGTTTGACATCTTATCTGAGAAAAATATAGCGTCCCTACATGACACCACAGAGGGAAAGAAATGAATAAATAAAAACAAAATATTCACTGCGGTGCATGGTAGCAGAGGTTGACAGTAGGAATTCATTTTCTCAATAAATATTCAAACTGTTTCCTAGTTTCCTATGCTACCTTATGAATTGCAAATCTATAAGATTGTATTTCTGCTGTATTCACATTTAGTACACAAGTCAGTTCTGGAAATTCAAATAATTTTTCCAAGTGAAAGTTAGTTCATAGCTTTTAAAATGCAGTCAGTCTTAATGCATGTTGTTTCAATTTGTGTTGATTTTTGAACAGACCTCTCCACAGCTACATTATCCAAAAATTACATCGTTTTCATTATTTAGATGGTGTTCCCCTTTATCTGCTTTTCCAACGAAAATGGATTTATCTTCCATTACATACTTTGATAACTCAGTGGCCTAAATCACTTTGTAGGCTGCCTTAAATTCTTGTTCATTGCATTTTGTTTTGAAAGTATAATGATGAAAACTAGACAATATTCTTTATATGGTCTCTGTAATAATTTATAGATTACCTTTCAAGTTTGCATGAGCAGCTTTGTTTGGAAAATCATAGATAATGTCGCTTCATGTTCATTCAATGGCAAGGGGATTGGATCTAAATGAATAGCTTTTTCAGACAATCAGTAGAGCTACAGCTGGCTTAAAGGCTTCCTTCTCCACTGTAAAATATATGAATGCTGTTTGTGAGTAATGCTTGTTCCATGAATTACCCTTATATTCTATGAATTTATCATGATATTATTACATTTATTTTGCTGAATACTGCGACAATGCCTTCTCTGTAAAGTTAATTACTACACCTAGATATTTTCACAGCAGACTATTTTTAGATGTATTATTAAGTTTATAAATGATTTGTTTACTGTTAGTATCAAGTCACAATTCTTGGGGTTAACTACCATTTGATCAACTGCTTAATCTCTTGAATCCAGCTCTTTGAATCCTGCTTTCCTTCCTGAAAAAAAAATCCTGTTTTCCTGCACAGTTTGGTATCATCTGCAATATGGACAATTTTTTGGGGATAAATTTAGCCGTAAGTTTTAATTTTGGGAGTTTCATGACAGTTTTCCTTCATGAGTCTTACCAAGTTCTCTGACACAATCTTCTGCTGCTCACCTCATTATATATGCAGCACACTGATTTAGTGTTGTGTTTGCACAAACATGTACTTCCCAGTGGCAGGAACGTTTGCTGCAGCCACGATATTCCAAGATTTCTGGTGCCAGCACAATACTTAAAGGCCATAGTGCATCAAGATAAGCAATGCCATCCACAAATAGCCATTCACATTACATGCAGTGGGAGGGAAATGAAAATGAAAACCTTCAGAAGGAACGTAACTGGCACCAGTGACACAATACACTGTAATGTGTCTGATCGATAGTCACTAGAGCTGAAGTTACAAGAATCAAATTACAAAGCCTACTCATCCTTAGTGCTATATCATGGTAGAGCCCTACTCTTAGACCCAATCTTCTCATATCATCCAATGGGCCACTGAATGTGTCAGCAGCACACAGTGGACAATTTTCGGTTTGAAAACATTATTTTGTATTAGAGAACAGAAAGTATGAAGAAAAAAACATATTTGTTTCTGATAACATGCTTTGTCTTGCAACTAACAACAAATTATCGACACAGCAAACTAACAGCAATGAATTATCACAACAGCCAGCTTACATCTATTTGAACTAGGTATCAATTAAATCCTGTTTAACTAGATGTTCCTGATGTTGCAGTGCTCTGTTATGCTGAAGGTGATATTCCTCATGCACGGGATCCTTATCTTCAGCTGTTCCACATCCATCATATTTCCCCTTTGCCTGCTCCAGTTGCGCAGAGTGCAGCATGTTAGTATTATGTGGTACACTCTGTTTGGAATGCACTAATAGGTACCCCCAGATCAATCATGGTACTGGTATTTCACCTTCAGGAAGCCTATCATCTGTTTCACAATGACACTGTGGCAGAGTGAGCTACATTGTATCTGCAATCTACCCCAGGCAGGGGGTCATCAGCCATGGTTGCAGAGAATATCTCTTGCCTCCCAGTAGCCATCCATGTAAGGCATTTTGCCCTTGAAATGAATCAGTTACTTAAATGTCTCAAGGATATAGAAATCATGGTAGGACACCTCACATTGACTTCTCTGCTGATGAAGTCTCCAAAGCTTTCACATTCTTTCTGTAATGCAGTACACAGAACTGTACATAATATTCCAGCTGAGTTCTAACAAGCATCTCATACAAGTTCAACATTTCATCCTTGCTCTTTCATAGAATAGAATCCCTACAGTGTGAAAACAAGCCATTTGGCCCAACAAGTGCATACCAACCCTCCAAAGAGTAATTTACCCAGATTCATTCCCCTAATGCACCTAACCTACACATCCCTGAACACTACTGACAATTTAGCTTGGCCAAAACACCTAACCTGCACATCTTTGGATTGTGGGAGGAAACCAGAGCACCCAGAGGAAACCCATGCAGAATGCAGGAGAATGTGCAGACAGTTGCAGAGGCTGAAATCGAACCTTGGTCCCTGGTGTTATGAAACTAGTGCAGACCACTGAGCCACTGTACCACTCTTGTACTCAATGTCCCTATTAATAACCGAAAGATACTGTAGGCTCTATTTCCTACTCTCTCTCTACACCTCATCCTCCTACCTTCTGTGCACATATACAAATGCTCCCACATGCCATCTTGCCATTGAACATATTGTTCAGATCCTGGTAACTTTACACCTATGGAAAATGTCAACATGTTTTGCATAGAGCAAGATAGGGCAGCATGGTGGCACAGTGGTTAGCACTGCTGCCTCACAGTACCAGGGATCTGGGTAACATTCCATCCTCGGGTGACTGTCTGTGTGGAATTCTCCCCATGTGGGTTTCCATCGGGCACTCTGATTTCCTTCCACAGTTCAAATATGTGCAAATGAGATGGATAAATTATGCTAAATTATCCGTTGTGTTTAGGGATGTATAGGTTAGGTGCATTAGTCATGGGAAATGCAGAGTTATAAGATAGGGAATGGGTCTGTATGGAATGTTCCTCAGAGGGTCAGTGTGGACTTGTTGGGCCTAATGGCCTGTTTCCACATTGTAGGGATTCAAAAAAGTGGGACAATCGTTTCATTCCCTTGCATTTATTTTGTATCCACACCATTACTGATATATGATCAACCTTTGAACTAATTTTGCTGTTGTAAAAGTTTTAATTGATGAAGTTAATGATCGAAAATTTACCTTACAACTTACCATGTGTCTGACTATATCTTACATGAGCAAAACTGATTAATTTCAATGATTGGTTCATTAAAGCAACATGGAAGCAACATTTTTCTTCCTGTGTCAGATGGAAAATAACTCAGACTAGAGGTATTTTACAAGAGTAGTATTGATTAAAGTTAACACTTTCTCATTTATATTGTGGGCAAAAGATGACTTTGGATTAATTCTGCGGGTTTCGAAGAAAACAAAAGCTGTCCAATTATTACAAGTGCTACTGTGCACTAGTTTATTTGATATTGTTAATCACCTGAAATAACACTTGAGCCATGGTCTCTTTCCTTGTTTGTTAGAATGTCATCTGAAAACCTGAGGTACAAAAGACATATGCTAAAAGATATCAAATCACATAAATCTTGAAAATGCACTAATCATTGAGGAAGAATAGTTAACGGATTTCAGGAGGATATAGACATTCTGATAAAATGACCTGGTACATAGCAAATGAAATACAGAATAACAGAAAGAACAGTGGCATGATGCAGTTTGAAAGAAATATTGAGGAGAAAATAATCTAAAACTAAATGAGACTAAAGTTTAACTGTGGTGCCGAAACAAAGACCTTGATATATACAGAAGCTGGAAGAATAAGTTCAGAATCCTCTAAAATGCAGACAACATCCTTTGTTGCATTAATCGAGAAATAAAAGTCAAAAGCAAGAAAGTTATGCTGAACCATAATAAATCTCAGGTTTTGCCTCAGCTGAAGTATTGTGTTCAATTCTGGGCACCACATGTCAAGACTTTGGAGAGGAAGCAATGGAGATTCAGGGTTATGTTTTGTTTTGGTGAGTGTAAATTATCACAAGCTACCTTCAATTCAGTTACTATTAAGAAATCTCACAATCAAATATTGAAACAATTACTTAACTTTATTGTATTTAGCATCTGAAATAAGACCCCTCAAGTAAGCTGGTTAGGCCTCATTACCAATTACTTATTACCCGATTAATGGGAGAATTCAGTTACGATTCCAAACCAGAACATATGTCTCTGGATGTCCACAGTTCAATCCTTTTGCTGTGTTTTCTTTAGAGTTCTGCTCTTGAAGAGTCTTGAAGTTGGATTCTTTTGGAGTTTTTATCTTGTGAAGTCTTTTACATGATATTATTGATCCTTTAGATCTGTTCATCCACAACATTGATTACACTTTTAAAGTCATCATGTCTGTAGCTTGCCTTCTTATCAGGAATGAATGTCATCTGCTCTCAACCTAGCTTTCCATTCCTTGTTACATTCAATGTTAAATGTCTTCTCTCTCCGAGGAGACAGCTTGTTTATATTGTTTTGAGAACTCCTTCCCAAGGATGGTTCCTTTTAATTCCTTTATAACAATTTCTCCTTGTCTCTTCATCTCAGGAAACAGTTTGGTACAGGAAGACTTATTGATGATTCTTTCAATCCCTGATTGGTTATTGAAAGTTTGAAGTTTACTGTATCATAGGATCTAGTGAATAAGTGATCTCAGTTACTTGGAGATACTTGGAATATCTGCTTTATTTTCTTCAGAGTAGATACATTAAAATTAGTTTTCATGGAAAAGATTAAAATCACGAGTGGATTTAGTTGCATGTTTAGTATGAAAAGTATTATATCACTGTAAATGTTTCTTTCCAATCATTAGTCTAGCTTGCTGTCTTGTTGTGTCTGCTGGTTCCTTACAGCTCACCTGACAAATTTAACTGCTCAAACAATAACATGATATGGTCTCATTATTGCTTAAATTGCACTAAATAGTGAACCAGAAGTTAAAATCTACGTCAGAAACTTCAACAATGGAGGCATGAATTTATTTAACTCAAAATCAGAGGAAAATTCACTGACAACGCACAGCACACAATTCTCTGATGTATTGTTAAATCATGACATCGGTGGTGGGCAAGTTGTTGGAGGGAATCCTGAAGGACAGGATATATACATATTTGGAAAGGCAAGGACTGATTAGGGATACTCAACATGGCTTTGTGCATGGGAAATCATGCCTCACGAACTTGACTGAGTTTTTTGAAGAGGTAACAAGGAGGATTGATGATGGCAGAGCAGTGGACATGATCTATATGGCCTTCAATAAGGTGTTTGACAAGGTTCCCCATGGAAGACTGGTTAGCAAGGATAGATCTCATAGAGTACAGGGAGATCTATCCATTTGCATACAGAACTGGCTCGAAGGTAGAAGACAGAGGGTGATGAAGCAGAGTTGATTTTCAGACTGGAGGCTTGTGACTAGCGGAGCGCCACAAGGATCGGTGCTATGTCCACTACTTTTCATCATTTATATAAATGATTTGGATGTGAGCATAGGAGGTATATTTAGTAAGTTTGCAGATGACACCAAAAGTGGAGATGCAGTGGACAGCAAAGAATTACAGAGTACAACTGAATTTTGATCAGATTGTTCAATGGGCTGAAGAGTGGCAGATGGAGTTTAATTTAGATAAATGTGAGGTGCTGCATTTTGGAAAAGCAAATCAGAGCAGGACTTATACACTTAATGGTAAGGTCCTAGGGAGTGTGGCTGAACAAAGAGACCTTGGATTACAGGTTCATAGTTCCTTGAAAGTAGAGTTGCAGGTAGATAGGATAGTGAAGAAAGCGTTTAGTATGCTTTCCTTTATTGGTCAGAATATTGAGTATAGGAGTTGGGAGGTCATGTTGCAGCTGCACAGGAGATTGGTTGGGCCACTTTTGAAATATTGTGTACAATTCTGGTCTCCTTCCAATCAGAATGATGTTGTGAAACTTGAAAGGGTTCAGGAAAGATTTACAAGGATGTTGCCAGAGTTGAAGGATTTGAGCTATAGGGAAAGGTTGAATAGGCTGAGACTGTTTTTCGCTGGAGCATCAGAGGCTGAGGGGTGACCTTATAGAGGTTTATAAAATTATGAGGGGCATGGATAGGATAAATAGATAAAGTCTTTCCCCAGAACTGGAGGGCATATGCTTAGGGTGAGAGGGGGAAGATATAAAAGGGACCTAAGGGGCAACTTTTTGACGCAGACGGTGATGTGTGTATGGAATGAGCTGCCCAAGGAAATGGTGAAGGCTGGTATAATTGAAACATTTAAAAGTTATCTGGATTGGGTATATAAACAAGAAGGGTTTAGAAAGATATGGGCCAAGTGCTGACAAATGGGACTTGATTGGCTTGGGATATCTGGTCGGCATGGACAAGTTGGATCGAAGAGTCTGTTTCTGTGCTGTACATCTCTATGACTCTATAGCATTTTATACTCCAGTTTATGGTTAAATATGTGGCAAAATGTTAAAAGATTTTGGAAGATATCTTAAAACGTTTATGACATTGCTTCCTTGTTTGACCCATTAGACATTTTAATTTATCTGCTCCTTTCATATCAGCTGGTAATTTACAATTAAATATTTAAGACAATAAGTCACCTTAAGATGTATGTTTGAAACTGAATGCATTAATTGGACTTACAATTATAGAGTATGCTGTTGGCTTGCAGCAGAATTAGTTCTCAGAATTATGTTGGTGATGCATAAAACAATTTATTAAAACTATTTCCAAAGGTTAGTTGGTTTATATGTGATATTACTGTATTAAAAATCAAATTTACCACTATTCCACTGCAGCAACATATTTATTGGATATCTTCCAAATGCACAGGTATTGTATTGTATCTTCAAAGCCACAGCTACAAACTAATCTGAAGCTGTAAATGTCTGCATTTTTATAGCCAGCATAGATTTTCTTGTGGCAATTGCCCATTTTTAATTTCCTGTTTTGTTTTAAGCTTGAAGACAGCAGATGTTTCTATAAATCACCATATCATCTCCACCCTCCACAGAGCTTCATCATGACTCTGCTGTTCATGAAATAATTGGACATATCTCAAAAGCTTTCTAAGTGGAAAGGAACAATGCACCTGAAATCTTCACCCATCAGCCCCTCATGACAATGACAAATGATCTAGCTGACAAACATGAACTCACATCCATAACTACTTGGAGACCCATACACACTGTGTACTGATAACAATAATAATCGAAGAGGTCCAGAATTACCTGTTGAACCTGCATACACTACAGAAACAAATCCATCAAAAGGCCCAAGGCTAGTATAATTAACTCAGATAAAGGCTCACTCTAATTCAAAGGAACACTAGCCTGCATGTAGGAGTAGTCTGAGATGCTCTAAAATACCCAGCAATATAATTAGGAAGAATACTTAAAAAAAACTGGAAGCAATTAATAGAATGAGCAAGGTCTATCAAGGGAATACAAGTCTATGACTTAAACAATACATAAAATAGAATTTATTTATATGACATTAAGTACGAGGTGATCTTAATTTTCAACTTGCTTCATTCTATATAAGTGCCAGCCCACTGCGTTTAGACTCAGATTCAAGTCTGTAGAATCTGATGTCAGAATTACTGAATTGAATTGAATTTATTGTTTCATGTACCGAGGCATACTGCAGATTTTTATTTAGATTCTATTTCTTGCAAAGCAATTAATTCTGTGATTTTGTAAGAAATACTTAGTTTGCCAATTTTAGCTTGGTTTGGATCTTGACCAAAATTAATTTTGTTCAGAAGCTCAGTTCTACAAGTAATCTATGTTGGTATATTGCACAATGTTGTGATAATATATAAGAAGCTTACTATTTATCTACATCGCAGTGTCAGTTTGGTTCAAGCTCCATATGATAAGCACGTTATCTGAATTGCTATTTTAGTGTAGCACTGATTAGATTAGATCACTTACAGTGTGGAAACAGGCCCTTCGGCCCCAACAAGTCCACACCGCCCCTCCGAAGCGCAACCCACCCATACCCCTATCTTTACCCCTTACCTAACACTATGGGCAATTTAGCATGGCCAATTCACCTGGGAGGAAACCGGAGCACCCGGAGGAAACCCACGCAGACACGGGGAGAATGTGCAAACTCCACACAGTCGCCTGAGGCGGGAATTGAACCCGGGTCTCTGGCGCTGTGAGGCAGCAGTGCTAACCACTGTGCCACCGTGCCGCCCACTGATAGGGTGAACAAAATTATTTGATGTGTTATCTATTAAGTGAAATATTACTAACCTCTATGTTTCAATGGATGATATTACAAAAACGAGTCAAACAGTCAGGGCAGGCAGGGACGCAGCAGAGAACAAGGTAGGACTGATAAAGTAAACTGCATTTATTTCAATGCAAGAGGCCTAATAGGGAAGACAGATGAACTCAGGATATGATGAGGAACATGGGACTGGGATATCATAGCAATTACAGAAATGTGGCTCAGGGATGGACAGGACTGGCACCTTAATGTTTCAGGATACAAACGCTACAGGAAGGACAGAAAGGGAGGCAAGAGAAGGGGGGGGGGGGGGGGGGGTGGCATTTTTGTAAGGGATAGCATTACAGCTGTGCTTAGGGAGGATATTCCCGGAAACACATTCAGGGAAGTTATTTGGGTAGAATTGAGAAATAAGAAAGGTATGATCACCTTATTGGGATTGTATTATAGACCCCCCAATAGTCAGAGGGGAAATTGAGAAACAAACTTGTATGGAGATCTCAGTTATCTGTAAGAGTAATAAGGTGATTATGGTAGGGGATTTTATCTTTCCAAACATAGACTGGGACTGCCATTGTGTTAAGAGTTTAGATGGAGAGGAATTTGTTAAGTGTGCACAAGAAGATTTTCTGATTCAGTATGTGGATGTACCTACTAGAGAAGGTGCAAAACCTGACCTACTCTTGGCAAATAAGGCAGGACAGGTGATTGAGGTGTCAATGAGGGAGTATTTTGGGGCCAGTGACCGTAATTCTGTTAGTTTTAAAATAGTGATGGAAGAGGACAGACCAGATCTAAAAGGTGAAGTTCTAAATTGGAGGAAGGTCAATTTTGACAGTATTAGACAAGAACTTTCAAAAGCTGACTGGGCACAGATATTTGCAGATAAAGGGAAAGCCGGAAAATGGGAAGCCTTCAGAAATGAGATAATGAGAGTCCAGAGAAAGTATATTCCTGTTAGAATGAAAGGGAAGGCTGGTAGATATAGGGAATGCTGGAAGGTGAAATAAATTGGGGGTTTGGTTCAAAAAAAAGGAAGCACATGTCAGATATAGACAGGATAGATCGAGTGAATCCTTAGAAGAGTATAAAGGCAGTAGGTGTTTACTTAAGAGAGAAATCTGGAAGGCAAAAAGGGGACATGAGATAGCTTTGACAAATAGAGTTAAGGAGAATCCAAAGGGATTTTACAAATACATTAATGACAAAATGGTAACTAGGGAGAGAATAGGGCCCCTCAAAGACCAGCAAGGCGACCTTTATGTGGAGCCACAGGAGATAGGGCAGATACTAAATGAATATTTTGCATCAGTATTTACTGTGGAAAAGAATATAGAAGATGTAGAAGGTAGGAAATTTGATGGTGATATCTTGAAAAATGTCCATATTACAGAGGAGGAAGTACTGGATGTCTTGAAATGCATAAAAGTGGATAAATCCCTAGGACCTGATCAGGTGTACCCTAGAACTCTATGGGAAGTGATTACTGGGCCTCTTACTGAGATATTTGAATTATCGATTGTCACAGGTGAGGTGTTGGAAGACCAGAGGTTGGCTAAAAAGGTGTTTAAGAAGGGCGGTAAAGGACAAGATAGGGAACTATAGACCAGTGAGCCTGACATCAGTGGTGGACAAGTTGTTGGAGGGAATCCTGAGGGACAGGATTAACAGGTATTTGGAAAGGCAAGGACTGGTTAGGGATAGTCAACATGGCTTTGTGCGTGGGAAATCATGTCTCACAAACTTGATTGAGTTTTTTGAAAAAGTAACAAAGAGGATTGATGAGGGCAAAGCGGTAGATGTGATCTATATGGACTTCAATTAGGTGTTCGACAAGGTTCCCCATGGGAGACTGGTGAGCAAGGTTAGATCTCTTGGAATACAGGGAGAACTCACCATTTCGATACAGAACTGGCTCAAAGGTAGAATACAGAGGGTGGTGGAGGGTTGTTTTTCAGACGGGAGGCCTGTGACCAGTGGAGTGCCACGAGGATGGGTGCTGGGTCCACTACATTTCATCATTTACATAAATGATTTGGATGTGAGCATAAGAGCTACAGTTAGTAAGTTTGCAGATGACACCAAAATTGGAGGTGTAGTGGACAGCAAAGAATCTCAGATTACAACGGAATCTTGATCAGATGAGCCAGTGGGCTGAGAAGTGGCAGATGGAATTTAATCTAGATAATTGTGAGGTGCTGCATTTTGGGAAAGCAAATATTAGTAGGACTTATACACTTAATGGTAAGGTCCTAGGGAGTGTTGTTGAACAAAGAGACCTTGGAGTGCAGGTTCATAGCTCCTTGATTGTGGAGCTGCAGGTAGATAGGATAGTGAAGAAAGCGTTTGTATGTTTTCCTTTATTGGTCAGAGTATTGAGTACAGGAGTTGGAAGGTCATGTTGTGGCTGTACAGGACATTGGTTAGGCCACTTTTGGAATATTGTGTGCAATTCTGGTATCCTTCCTATTGGGAAGATGTTGTGAAACTTGAAAGGATTCAGAAAATATTTACAAGGATGTTGCCAGGCTTGGAGCATTTGAGCTATAAGGAAAGGTTGAATAAGCTTGGGTTGTTTTCCCTGGAGCATCAGAGGCTGAGGAGTGACCTTATTGAGGTTTATAAAATCATGAGGGGCATGGATAGGGTAAGTAGACAAAGTCTTCCCTGGGGTGGGAGAGCCCAGAACTAGAAGGCGTAGGTTTAGGGTGAGAGGGGAAAGATATAAAAGAGATCTAAGAGGCAACCTCTTCACTCAGAGGGTGGTAAGTGTATGGAATGAGTTACCAGAAGAAGTGGTGGAGGCTAGTACAATTGCAACATTTAAAAGACATCTGCATGGGTATATGAATAGGAAGGGTTTGGAGGGATATGGGCTGGATGCTGGCAGGTGGGACTAGATTGGGTTGGGATATCTAGTCAGCATGGACAGGTTGGACCGAAGGGTCTGTTTCCATGCTGTATATCTCTATGCCTATGACTCTATGTAAACTACAGGCAGTTTCCTTGATGTCCGGGTTTACATTCATTGCAAAGAATAACACCAAAGAGTAAACTCACCTAATTTGCTATTTATGGGATACTATTGTTTGAAAATTGGTAGTTTTTTTACAAATAAATTAAAAGAATTAATTGGACAAGAGGGCTTTGGAGTGCTCTGTGGATGTAATAAAGGCATATATAATTTTTATAGTATGTTGTAATGATTTGTTATATTCAAAATTTGATTGAGAAATTGTGAGGCAGTTGGTACAAGAACAAACTATGCTCTTGGTACAACATCTACCAATACCTGTCTTACTATTAGTAAATTGCTCATTGGGAAGATCTTTTGGAAGTATTGGGGATCTTTCATTAAATGGAGATAGTGGCAGTTGATGTCTACCTGTGTAAGTTGTGGATGGATGGATGTTATTGAAAAGCTGCCCTGCCATCCTTATGGCTGCACATTAGTGTACTGGGAAAGTGCTCACTACAGTGGTTAGCTGGACTGCAGCATGCTATTGACAACAATATGGCGAGAGCAGGTTTTCCTTTGTGAAACTTGGCAGTTGGAAATTAGGTACAGCAGATGTTCCCCAACAGGTTATGAGGGAAGTGGATGAGAAGTGGTGAAGAGAAGGACAAGTTAGCTCAGAGCATCACTGAATGAAATACACATGGGGAGTTTCTGCTGGAGGAGGTGACAAGCATCTAATCACGCAATAAAATATGAAGTATGGGGCAATGTAGGAATTATATGCAATATTACAGGAAGAGTATGATTATACATTATGCTTGTAGAAATCAAAGGAGCATGACCTGTGCAGATATTTTTATTTGCAATTTTTGTTTTGCTTGATGACTGTTCATGGTCCTCAATGTGCATCCCGAAGATAATGTAATTTGAGAAATCAAATAAAGTTTTCAATAGTAAAAGCTACACAGCAAAGACCCTGAAAACAAACCCAGTTCTTGGCATTATCTCATTCATTATCATTTCATGTATAAACCAAAGAAAACAAATGATTACTTTTCTGTTAAGAAGCTTTCAGGAAACACAAATAATACTGATGACAAATGAGTTTTAAAGCATTTGCTGAACTATTAGTCATGTTTGTGAATGATTGCCATAGAACGAAGCCCAATCAAACTAACAAAACTGAAATGGATTACTAGTTGTGATGAAAGGTGTATAATGTTTATTTGTTAATATCATTTTTGGAATTTGGCATCCAAAATTGAGGTTGAAAATATTTGTTACCTCTGTGAAGGATTTTCTTTTAAAAAATGTCAGAGTCCTTCTGGAAGAGTGCCTAAATATAACAATTTGGCATTAAGCTTGTTACCGTAGACCCTTATGGGGTTAACGTATTTATGTTGTTGGATTTACATTTGGTATGGTAAATATGTAAGGCCATGAACTTTGTTTTCAATTCAGAATAAGCTAGGATCAAACAATTCTTTTATTCAGTTCAGAAGGCATTGGGATGGAGTTTAGAAGCAAGTTTATTTTCTTTCCTCGCAGGATTCAGGGAGGTCACCTTCTTTTCATGTTGCATGCAGAGAACAAGTTAACTCAGCAGGAGGGTCCAGTTTGTAAAATTTCCAAATCATTCAAGTTTAATTAAAAATCTATAGTTATTAGAAATGAGAAAGTTTCGGTTCTCAGATTTGTGAAAAGTTCATGTCAGCAGACTTGGAATTGATTCATCAATGCATCTCTAGTGCACGGCAAAGAGTCAGTAAGGAGTTGAGTAACTACAAACTTAAGGAGTTGAGACAGAGATGTGATTTGTCTGTATTTGAGTCTCTATAACAGATAGTGTTAGGAAACATTTTACAATTTTGTTTTGCTATGTGGTTTAGATTTTGTGAACTATCTTTTGTATTAAAGTAGATTGGTTTGCTTATTTTCTTTTGCATAGCAAACTTCAATCCTGTTGTGAGAGAAAGCCTGCAGCTTTGTATGAAAATGTTTCAATGACTAATCCCCACATTACCAAACTAAACAAAAAGTAAATAAACAAATTTTCTTCAAACCAGATTCCATTCTGGGATCTGAGTTGTTCAGCAGTACCATCAGCTGGGTTCATAACTCAAGCTATTTTAAGAGATTTAAGAATGGATATCCCTGGAACTTCATCTGCAGGTGCCTAACAGACAAACAATGCGATAAAGACATGCTATGACCTAACTCACTAGTAATGCTACCTTACATAAAGAAATGTCTCAGAACTGACAGCCAGACATCTCCAACCACTGGGTTTCATTACAGTCCATAAACCAACAGCCACACTCACCAAGTCAAAAAACTCTATGTCCATCATGTGCAAGACAAACAGAATTTATAAGATTCCATACAAAGACTGCACAAAACACTATATAGGTCAAACAGGCAGACAACTAGCAATCCATATCCACGAACTCCAACTAGCCACTAAATGCCATGTCCAGCTGTCCCCAGCAGCCACACACACGATGACAAGGACCACAACTTTGACTGGGACAACACACCGATCATAGGACAAATTGAACAGAGGACAGCCAGAGAATTTCTAGAAGCATTGCAGTCATCCACAGACTCCATCAACAAGCACAATGACCTAGACCTAATATACTGACCACAGAAACGAACAACCAGAACTGGCAACCAGAAGTAGCAGGAATGAAACCAAATGAATTCCAGAAGGCACAATACAGCAGCACTTCACAGGAGGTTCCAAAGCACTGAAGATGTCATCTAGGCAGGGGATGATGGACAGGTCTGCAAATCAGCTTCCTATCTTGGTGAACATACAACTATGACAACCAGCACCTGAGCTACAAATCTTTACGCAAACGTTGAACTTACTAAAATGTTCCATTTACATCAGTAAAGGTTTTATTCACCTTATATACAGTTTTAAAATGTGAAATACATTTTTGATGAGAAAAAGTGTTTTATTGTATAAGCCAGCATTAGTTACTGTGGGCAATTTATAGTCATTGTCTCACTCATCTAGTATTCCTAAATATACAACTTCCACATTTCCATTCTAACTGCTGTGGCAATGTATTAATTGAAAGGAACCTGTTTTGTGTAGGTAAAAGTTATTTATAAGTATAGTGCACATTTTGAGTAGAAAAACAGCAAAGCCAAGGGTCTCACTAATCCCTGCTGCCTTCTGAATGGTGACACTCTGACCGATCAGAGTTACCTGCCTGATCAAAGAATGAAGATTGACAGAGAACTGTTCTGCTTTTTTTAAGCCAACGATGGCCCAAAGAATCATCATGCTTTTCTCATGCCTTAAAAATTGGTGTCCCTTTTCTCAAGTCTGTCTCGAGTTCCCTTGTCCTGATGATTGCAAGGCATAAAACGAAATAGAAGTGCTTCTGAAATAGCAATGAAGCTGCAGACTTTAGATTAGATTAGATTAGATTAGATTACTTTACAGTGTGGAAACAGGCCCTTCGGCCCAACAAGTCCACATCGACCCGCCGAAGCGCAACCCACCCATAACCCTACATTTTCCCCTTACCTAACACTACGGGCAATTTAGCATGGCCAATTCACCTGACCTGCACATCTTTGGACTGTGGGAGGAAACCGGAGCACCCGGAGGAAACCCACGCAGACACGGGGAGAATGTGCAAACTCCACACAGTCAGTCGCCTGAGGCGGGAATTGAACCCGGGTCTCTGGCGCTGTGAGGCAGCAGTGCTAACCACTTTCTTTAACTGCAGAACTTTTTTTTTGCACAATATATAACAATTTATCCAAAGGCAGGCTGTAATTTTAACATTGGGTTACAATGTAAAGTATCATTTTTGCTTCCCCTTCAACACTTCTCCTGATTTACATTTCTATGGAGTTCAAATTTGCTCAGTGTATTCTCTCCTCTTCCAATATCTATTTATGATGTGTCAAATACTTTGAGAATTTGTCTCAAATTTGCTTGTGCTTCATAAGGTAATAAACTCTAAACTTACTTTTGTATTATCTCTGAAATTGCAGTAAAATTGCAACTAGGGAGAGGCAATAAATGCTGGCCAGACAGCGACACCCACATCCCAAATGAATTTTAAAAAAATCCAAAGCTGGGAAAAAATAATTTGAGAATATTAGATATTATAATCAAATGCAATTTGCTTTTTGATACTTTTTTTGTGTTCACTCTCATCAATTATAATTTTCTACACAGGAAAGAAAACAAAAGCCCAGAGAAACATTGATTATCCGGCATTCAATTAACCGAATTTCAGATTATCCGACTAAGATCGCAAGGTCCTGATGCTTGGCTAACTATGTTATCCGGCATTTGATTATCCGGAATTCAATTAACCGAACAAAATACTCCCCACCTGTATCCTTCGGATAATTGAGGTTCCTCTGTATTGACTCTAATAATAATCCTATAAATTATACTCTAATTATTTATTTGTCACAGTGAACTGTGTTTTAGTAACAGCAAAATTATTTGCTTGACATAAAATATTAAGCAATATGTTGTTGGTGTCAGTTTATATAGAATTAATACACTGAAAATAAAAGATCTGTTGCCCTTTGTATGACAAAGTTTTTTGACATAGGTCATCCTTCAAATTAACAGTGTGGTGCATCTTGTACGCAAAATATGAGTGGAATATTGACAGTTGAAGCCATCTTATTTACAAAAAGCTCTCAAGACAAATCAGCGAATATAAACTTGATGAATCAGGAACCTCGATCTCAAGGTTAAATCCATTAAATGGTTTATCCTTCCTTGTTCCCTGAAATAATGCCCTTGAGTATTCATTATTGCTTGATTAAAAACAATACTAATAACTAATTAGCTCCTTTTAAAGGACACTTAAGATGCATAATATAAATGCATCATATTCTCTTAACAAGTGAAATAATTTAAATTCAATGGAAGTGGGAAGATGTGAAGCACATTGATGATTTGCTCTAATGCACAAAAAGTAAACTGCCTTTCCCAAGTCTCTAATTTAATCCCTTCTATGTCATTAACCATCTCCACTTCATAGCCTGAGAAGGATTCTTACTGGGGAATCTACGTATCAGAACAAAGCAGTATATTGTTGAAATACTGAACAAAAGTGCTAGTAAAATATCCTGGCTAGACCTTTAAAACATTAAATGCTTTAATTTGTAAGCAAATTAACATCAAATTCAGGCAGTAGTACAGAAAAAGGATATTTTGCTACAGTGTCTCATACTACTTATTAATATTTTCCAATCAACCTGTTCAAACCTCCTAGTTATGAGGTAGGGACACTATCACTGTACCACGAGGGCCTTTTGATGCAACTTATATCATGATGTTAATGATTTGCATGGGAATTCAAACAAATGCTTTCAAAAAATAAGCCATTGGTGATCTTATTCATGCTTAATGGCTTAATTTCACCAAAAAAATCCATTTTATATTGTTGGTTATGTGAAGTCCAATCCAGGAATTAATCTAGGCTGTGATGCTATGTAAGGTGCTTTAGTCTCCCTTGAAAAGGATGTTTGGATATCAGTTTGCAATAACATACATAACTCCATTCAGGTTTCCTTACCAAGTAATTGGCTTCTTCAGCAGACTTCACCTGAGATGAGTGGCATCATTTGGAGACTTTGAAAGAGCCTTTCCCAATTAACCTTTATCATTCATTTTGGCTTTCTCCTGCTGTGCCTCTATCATAAAGACACATATGATACACAAGATTTCTGAGTAAGTAGATTCAATTGGATTTTGCAGAGTAAGTGGGAAATCTTTATTATAATTCACACCACCAGTCAGTGATTAAAGTCAGCTCTAATAAGGTTTAAGAAATGAAGAAGGTTCATATTTAAAATAGGAATTCAAGTCAATTTTTTTTATTTTTTTTGTTTACTCAACCAGAAACTCTTCAAATGCAACAGGGCAACAACTATTGAGATAAAGAAGCTTTGAGAGATCTACACTCAGTAACTTCAGTTCAGTAGGATCAAAAGATTAGACTTGGCAGGATCTGATAAAACAATGTAAATCCCTGTAAGCAGATTATCCCAACTGCTAAAAAAGGATTTTTATACTTTAGCGATTTGAAGTGTTGAATATGATAGGACTTTTATTTCTATTTCCTGAAGAGTTTATTTTCAGAATAAAAATGAGTAATGCTTCTCCATTGACACACAGTTACTTATCAATGCAGGTTTTATAACATGAGAAAACATTGGAACTGTAGGTTAAGATAATGGCAGTAGTCTGTTTCTCACCAGATTTATTTGTATTGAAAATACAGTTCAGAATTTTCTACTGCCTTAAACAATGTGAGCAACAGTGTGAAACTTAGGGAAATACAGTGAAAATTGAAAAATCAGGTTCTCAAATTTGAGAAGAATAAAATCTGAACATCCCCTTAGGGTTTGTAAAGCATATTCTGAATCTCAATATACAGTAAGTTCTTCTATAATGGGATGGTTATGTTCTTGTGCAACCTTGCATTATAGAAACAGTGATTAAGGTGTTGACGCTGTAATTGCATTACAGCTAACGCACATTTTAAAAGTTCATGCTGTAGAAACAGCATCTCCAATTCATCAATTGAGTTATAGTGAATTCGTGTTGACAAAATGTGTGTTATAACAGAACGACCTGTAATCAGCAACAACTGTTTTATTTCCATGTAGTTGCATCTCATTATTAGATAATCAAACCTCATTCTCCACATTTCCTAAGTTTCATCTCCTTTCTGGGAAACTAAATGTGATCAATACCTGACTTGAAAATCAAAGCAGTTATATCAAGGTGGCAGTGGCTTACTGTGTGCTTATTCAGAACTTCAAACAACTCCAACTCCACAATCTCCTTATATGCTCCATAGACAGTGTCCTTCTCCATTCTTTGCCAAACAAATGGACAGCACCAAACTACCACATCATCAGGACAACTTTTGGACTGATTCATACACCTCTTCAGTCCTTCAGTACTTCACTTTAGAGGTTTAGAGAAACTTATAACTTGCACACATTTAGGTCTTAGTGTGTGCGTAAACACCCACCTCATGCCTCTGTGCATGAAGTATTCTATGACTGTTGGCTCATTTTCTTAGTGCTCACTCATTTTTTTCTTATAAGTTGCCAGGCTTTCTGGTTTGTTTTGCCTTTCGGAGAAGAGAGAGGTAAGCAGTTTGGTATGCTTCAAAGCACTAAACATTAACGAGGTTATCATATTGCTGCATACACTGTGCTACTTCAATGCTACATCTACAACCAGATCCCAGATCTACCTGCCTCGTTGTCACATTGTATACTTCTTAGAGACCATTTAGTTTGCCCCAATTTTCTGACGGCAAATGCATCTGGGATTTTACTGATACGTTTTCCAGAATCCTCCAGTTTGTATGCTTCTCTTGTGATGTGGAGATTCAAGTAGCCCAGTGTTTCAACAATAACAGGAGGAATGCACTGTAACTCAATGTTCCACCAATCCACCAGGTTCATAATTAGTGTTAATTTTGTTGACTCACCAAAATGGACAATCATACTCTTTTGTACTACTACCAAATCAAAACAAACATCTACCAGATATCTTTAATAATCTCAAAATAATCTGTTTATTATAAATACATTTTCTTAAAGTAAGTGGCAAATATTGCATATTTAATCTATGATCTGGAATCAAATCTATTACGTTAATCTCACACTCAGCACACTCAGCACAAACAAAGCAAGTATCTGGAAAGTTAGAGTGTTTTAAAAATTAGACAAAAGAAGAGGGTAAAAATTGTCTCTGAGTTTAAAAATCCCGGGTGGGATTTTAACCAGGATTCCCTGGGTCCTGGGATTGTCAGTCTAGTGATAGTGCCACTGAGCCATCACCATTCCCCCTAAGCTAAGGCCTCTTTGCCTTTGTAAAATTTAAAAACTTATCAGAGTGTATCTTGAAGCAACCTCTCCATTTCCAGTCTGCATTAGCTGCTCCAGCTGACAGTGGGGCTGCCAATCTGTCAGAGTCAGAGAGCCTCCTATTGGCAGAGTCACACCAACCTAACTTAATTGAATAGAAAATGCCACATCTGGTTATTAATTGGCCATTATCATGAAATTCAAATCAGCCATCCGACAGGGTGTGTGAAGGGACCCAGAAGTGCCCCTGATGTTAGCCTATTATCTCTAATTTGTAATGTGTCTCAGTTTTAGCATTTTACAGGGTAGCGATGAGTTTGTTAGATAGACTAGCCCTTGCATAAGCTTTTGCAATTGATTCTATGCCTTATCAAACCACTCAGCTAAATTAAAAATAATCATTTTTCATTCTTGAACTCCGCAGGTTATACAAACTGTGAAACTTTAATATGGCCAACCACTTAAATTATCCTTTAAAACAAACTAATGAGAAAAAATAGACAACAGCTTATCAATAGAAATCCATAAACTTTAAACTCCACCAGAGTTCAAAATTGATTTTGTTTCAACTATCAAGACCAAGTTTAGTGACTTAATTATGAAATGAGCCATCTATGTTTATCTTGAAAGAAAATCAGTGAATTTAAGCTTTGTACCTCTGCTAAATTTATAACAATCACTTTCCAAAGCCACACAGTATTTTATGATGAGATGCTTCTTAATCCTTTGTGCCATTTTGTGGTACGAGAAGATTTAAGTTTTGTTCTATTTGTTCATATTACTGACTAAGTCAGCATTTATTGCTCATTCCTAGTTGCCCTTCAAAAGGTGGTGATGAGTTTCCTTCTTTAATTGGTGCCATAGGTAGACCCACGATAACATTTGGGAGGAGAATTCCCAGATTTTGACCCGGTGACAATGAAGGAATGGCAGCATATTTCCAATTCAGAATAGTGAGTATCTCTTGGTTCAAATCCCACCATGCATCCCGGGGGAATTTGTTTCCTCCTCGTTCATTTAATTTTTAAAAACACTTTGCAGATACTTGCACATGGCGGTGTTCTCATATATCTGTTGCCCTTCTATTAAGCCATTCTAAATGGTAGTGGTTATGGGTATGAAGATGCTCTCTAAAGAGCATTGGTGAATTTCTGCAATGCATGTTATAGATGGTAGACACTGCTACTAATGTACAATGGTGATGGAAGGAATGATATTTGTGGATGTGATGCCAATCAAATGGGTGCTTTGTCTTGGATGACATTAAGCTTCTTGAGTATTTTCAGAGCTATGCTTACTCAAGGAAGTGGAGCATATTTCATCATATGCCTGATTTGTGATTTGTAGGTGGTGGACAGGCTTTGCAGAGCTATTCATTGCAGGATTACCTTACTCTGACCTGCTCTTGTGGCCATTGTATTTACATGGCTGGCCCAGTTCAGCTTCTGGTCAATGGTAACCCCAAGATGTTGATCGTGAGATTCAGCAAGGGGCAAGGCTTAGATTCTCTATAGTTTGAGATAATCATCACGTGATGCTTGTATCATGCAAATGTTATTTGCCACTTGTCAGCTTAAACTTGGATGTGTTCCAGATTGGACATAGACTGCTTCAATATCTGAGGAGTCACAAGTGGTACTGAATATTGTTCTCCGATGATTGCATATCCCTGTTTCTGACCTTCGGATGAAGGCAACAGTTATTGATGAAGCAGCTGAAGATGGCTGGGGTGAGGAAATTTCCTTGACGAATTCCCACAGAGATGTTCTCGAGTTGAGATAACTGACCTCCAATAACCATGACTATTTTTCTGTGGCAAGTTTGTCACCAATTAGCACAGTGTTTTTCCCGATTCCTGTTGACACTACGTTTGCAAGGACTCCTTGGTGACACACTTGTTCAAATATTACGTTGATATCAAAGGCAGTCATTCTCATCTCAAATCTGGAATTGAACTCTTTTATGTATATTGGAACTAAGGCTGTTATGAAGTCACGAGTTGAGTGGCCTGGCAGAACACAAACTGGATGTCACTGAGCAGGCAATTACTGAGCAAGTACTGCCCAGTTGCACAATTGATAACCCCTTTCATCACTTTACTGATAATCAAGAGTTGATTGATGGGGCAGTAATTGACTGGGTTGCATTGGTCATGCTTTTTATGCACAGGATGTACCTGGGAAATGTTCCACATTGTTGGGTAGATACATGTGTTGTATTGCATTGCTTATTCGAGAATATGTGTTTTCAGCATGTTTGTTGGAGAGTTGTCAGGCCCCAAAACCTTTGCAGTATCCAATGCTTCCATTCATTTCTTGAAAACATGAGTGAATCAAATTGAGTGGTGGGCATCTCTGTTGCTGCGTATCACTGGAGGAGGCCAAGATCGACCATCAACTCAGTACTTTTGGCTACAGGTCATTGCAAATAATTCAGGCTTATGTTTGTGCTGGGCTCTCCATCATTGAGGATGGAATACTTGTGCGATCTCCTCTCCAGTGAATTGTTTAATTGTCTACCACTGATCATGACTGGATGAGACAGGACTTAAAAGCTTTGATCTGATTGTGGAATCTTTGTAAATCATCATAATGTAGTTGATCTCATGACTAATGTCAATCAGAGAAAAATCACCAGCTTAGCATGAGCATGTGGAGAGACAGCTCTCAGACATGATACTAGAGAACTGTTACTATTTACAGATTTAAATATTGGAGCGGTAGAGTCCATAAAACTCTTACTTAGTGATAAGGAAGAAGCCATCTTATAGACAGATCCCTACTGTCAGAGGTATTCCAGTCTGGTATCTCAATGTGCAGATACCAATATTGGTTTAAAGCACAAGATATAACAATGTTTTATTATTGTTATTAGCTATGTAAGCAAAAAGAAGCCTTATTACTTCTCTGTTCAAGCTGAAACATTTTCCAGGTCTTGCTGCATGAGGCACAACCTGCTTCAAAGTCTGAGAAGTTGTGAACAGTATTGAACATTGTACAGTCGTTCAAAATTTCTGATTTACTGATTTTTTCATAGTCATGCCTAGCACACTGTCTTTCAAACCCTTGGAATGATGGTCTAGGGCTGAGATTATTAACTTCCATCAACTGGAATTATCTTCCTTTGTACTTGTGATGACACTAACCAGTGGAAAGCTGGTCCATGTATGGAGCAAAGACATAATAAGGCATATTGCTGAATGAACATGCTCAAACCCAAACTAAGCATCAGTGACCAGATTACTACTGTGTAAGTACCACTTTATTTCAATAATGTCTATCATTTTGCCAATAATCTGATGGGATAGTCTCTGGCTAAATTGAGTTTGCCTTGTCTTTTTATGGATAGGACAAACCTGAACAGTTTTCTATATTGTCAGTAGTTACCAGCCTCGTGGCTGAAAGAATTTTGCCACAGGTATAACTTGTCTAGAACAAGTCTTTAGTACCACTCTTATAAGCTTTGATTTCAGCCATTTCTTTGTATCACACGGAACAAATTGAATTGCTATAAGCAATTATCTGTAATATTGGAAAACTCAGGAGGTGATCGAAGTGATTCATCTACTCAGCATTCCTGGCTGAAGATCATCACAAAGGCTTTAGCCTTGCCTCCTCTTCTGCTTCATTGTTAAATTGTCTATCAGCATGCATGAATGGTTGTGGAAGTACTGTAGAGACTTGATCTGATCCACTGTCAGATCATTTTGCTCTGTTTATAACATGCCGCTTCCCCTGTTTAATATGCATGTGGTTCAGTCACCAGATTGGCAGCACATTTTTAGTAAGCCGGGCATGCTTCATTGCATTCAGTGAATCAAAGTTGATTGCTTGGCTTCATGGTAAGGATAAGTGAGTGCTAAATCATGAGATTACAGATTATAGCTGAGTACAATTCTGCTCCTACTGATAGCCCAGAGTGCCTCAAGGATACTTTATTTTGAGTCGCAGATCTGCAACTGTCCAAATTGGCATGGTGGCTGATGCCACACAACATAAGAATTTCTGTCATAGTCACTCTATTAATACTGTAATTTCAATAGGTAGATTAGTGAGGCAAGAGAGTGTAATTTATTTTCTCTCTTTGTTCTTTCACGCTCTGCAGGCTCAGTCTGGCAGGCATGTCTTTCAGATCTTGACCAACTTGATCAGAACTGATCAACTGTTGGGCATACTCTTTGAAATTTTGTATCTGCATTCTGTCCCTTTTTTCCCTTCAGTACTTCTTCTAAGTGCTGTTTGACATGGACTAAAGATAAAGGGAAAGACACCATAGTCTTACCAGACCATAGGATTGCTCTTTCATTAGAGAGAGACAGCTGTTTAACTTTAGGGTCACTAGAGAGGTCAAGCTGAATCATTCATGATAACCTCAGCCAGTTCAGGAATTGAACCCAATCTATCAGAAAACTGAGCTGATTTGGTATTGCTCGTATCCCAGATGATGTCACTATTGGGCATCGGATCATGTATGGAAATCTACATGATAGATCGTACTTTTTTTCTTCTTAATTAATGGAAGTAGAACAGGTGTACAAAAATCAGATTTGATTTTAAATAATAAAAAGAAACTTATTTCACAAAAGAAATAAAAATAAAATACGACAAACCAAGCTATTTTATATATAACTACATTTGGGAGATTTCAGTACACATGCAAAACATAATGGTATTTGCTTTCCAACACCATCACTTTCCAATTAATCAAAATCCAGAGAAATTTTCTTTTCCAATGAAATGTGTAAGATTAACTTCACTTCTTCTTTTCATTCCTGTCCTATGTGCTTTGACATCTTTGCCTTAGATATTCACAGAACTGAAATTTTAGACATTGTCAGTTTTGAATAACTAATTCAGATTTTTAACCAAATATTCCTGGTCAGGAAGTTTCAGAAATAATCCCTATTATAAAGGCAATCTATTTCTTTAATTGTCCTGAACAATCCCATTTTCTAAACAAGACTTTATAAGTTTCGAACTACAGTCAGATCTCCTTCAAACTGAACCCAAAAACTTTTGAACAATTTTTATTTGAAAAAGAAGTTGCTAATCAAGATTCTGCTACAATTAATAGTTCAGTGTTTTCTCTCTCCTGTCATAACCTCCAACAATACCGCTGCTAACACTCCAGCATTCTTACAGTCACCTATTTTCTTCAATAATGCTTGCATTACTTGTTACTTTCAAACTCATGACAATATAAATTACATAGCCAACATTTAGATATGTATATATTGCAGTTCTAGCATTGCCCTATATTTTGGATTATTTACAATGCTGACAGTCTCAATGTTTTGCCAGAAACAGGAACTTACCTTGATATAGAGTCATAGAGTCATAGAGATGTACAGCATGGAAACAGACCCTTCAGTCCTAAAGTTCCTAAATTCTTCATAAAGACAATTAAATTGTGATGCTGATTCACAAAAAGAAACATATGGACATTTGGTCAAAATATTGGTCAAGGAGGTTTGTTATTAATCTGCTTCTCAAAGAGGACAAGAAACTGAAATCCTGAGAGGGGTAATTGCAGGGTTTTAGGTCCTAGACATTGAAAGCAAGACAGCCAGTATTGGAGATTAAAACTGGTCAAGCAAGAGGTCAAGGTAGGAGGAACTCCAGTCCTGTGGAGGGGGATAGAGTTCAGAAGATAACAAAAACAGGGAAAGGTAAGGAATTTGGAAACAAAGTTGAGAACTTTAAATTAAAATGTTGTCAGATTAGGAATCAATGTCGAATAACAAGCATGGGAGTGGAGTGTAAATGGGACTTGCACGTTTGCATACAGGTTAACATGATTTCTCTTCACAAATGCTGTTTGATCTGCTGACCATTCCATCAATTTTGGTTTTTATTTCTTGAGTGTTACTCATTTGTCCGGGATTCATCATGCAATTATGTTTTTGTTAGAATTTTCAGGAGACTCATAATTAATAAATGGAATTTATCACTGCTTAATGCAACAAATGTACAAGAAAGAGAATTCCAAAAGTTCCTAAAGAAAAACAGAAAATTCTGGAGAAACTCAGCAGGTCTGGAAGCACTTGTGGAGAGAAAGCAAAGATAACATATTGGGCTCAGCGACTCTTCTTCAGAACCAAACTAAAAGTGTTAAATTCATATTTGTGTCTGGCTTCACTGCTGAAGAGACATATAGAAGCCTAGAAATACATGTAAACTGAACATAAAATTGAGGGAGGACCTTAAAGCAATTGTAATTAATATAACTCTATAGAGGCCAGTAACCTGACACCAAGTCACACCTTTGTTTTACATGTGGAGAGTCCTTGACACTGACTCAGTTCTCTCAGAGCCAGTTCTCAGAGTGAACAGGATGTCTGACACTCTTGTTCTTATCTATCAGCCAAGTCTCCCTGACTGGACCAGCTTAATAACCCCAATCAGGGAACTCATTCTATGATGTCCACGTAGTTAACCTCATTACAGTCATTATGATAATCACCATGTAACAAATACTAAAATAACTGGTAAAGCAAATGAAGACAAGTCCCCAGGTCATAGAGTCAGAGTCATAGAGATGTACAGCATGGAAACAGACCCTTCGGTCCAACCCGTCCATGCCGACCAGATATCCCAACCCAATCTAGTCCCACCTGCTAGCACCAGGCCCATATCCCTCCAAACCCTTCCTATTCATATACCATCCAAATGCATCTTAACTGTTGCAATTGTACCAGCCTCCACCACATCCTCTGGCAGCTCATTCCATACACGTATCACCCTCTGCATGAAAATGTTGCCCCATAGGTGTCTTTTATATCTTTTCCCCTCACCCAAAACCTATGCCCTCTAGTTCTGGACTCCCCCACCCCAGGGAAAAGACTTTCCCTATTTACCCTATCCATGCCCCTCATAATTTTATAAACCTCTATAAGGTCACCCCTCAGCCTCCAGGGAAAACAGCTCCAGCCTGTTCAGTCTCTCCCTGTAGCTCAGATCCTCTAACCCTGGCAACATCCTTGTAAATCTTTTCTGAACCCTTTCAAGTTTCACAACATCTTTCCAATAGGAAGGAGACCAGAATTGTACACAATTTTCCAACAGTGGCCTAACCAATGTCCTGTACAGCCGCAACATGACCTCCCAACTCCTGTATTCAATACTCTGACCAATAAAGGAAAGCATACCAAACGCCTTCTTCACTATCCTATCTACCTGTGACTCCACTTTCAAGGAGCTATGAAACTGCACTCCAAGGTCTCTTTGTTCAGCAACACTCCCTAGGACCTTACCATTAAGTGTATAAGTCCTGCTAAGATTTGCTTTCCCAAAATGCAGCACCTCGCATTTATCTGAATTAAACTGCATCTGCCACTTCTCAGCCCATTAGCCCATCTGGTCCAGATCCTGTTGTAATCTGAGGTAACCCTCTTTGCTGTCCACTACACCTCCAATTTTGGTGTCATCTGAAAACTTACTACCTGTACCTATTATACTGGCATCCAAATTATTTATATAAATGACAAAAGGTAGAGGGCCCAGCACCAATCCTTGTGGCACTCCACTGGTCACAGGCCTCCAGTCTTAAAAACAACCCTCCACCACCACCCTCTGTCTTCTACCTTTGAGCCAGTTCTGTATCCAAGGGATTAGTTCTCCCTGTATTCCATGAGATCTAACCTTGCTAATCAGTCTCCCATGGGGAACCTTGTCGAACGCCTTACTGAAGTCCATATACATCCGAATGGATTTCATCTTAGAGTCTTGAAACAAGTGAAGTTTAAGAAGCATTGGTGTAATTTCCAAAATTCCCTGGATGTGCCAACCGATTGGAAAATAGTGAATGTAACTCCTCCCTTCAAGAAAGAAGGGAGGCAAAAGCAGAAAACTACAAGCCTGCTAATCTGACATCTGTCATTAGAAAAGACACTGGCATCAATTATTCAGGAAATTATAGCTAGGTATCTCGGAAGTTTTAATACAAGAAGAAAGAATTAAAACATGTAATGGAGAAAATGGCTGTTTGTAGATATGAGACCAATAAAGTGACTGCTTTGTCCTTGGTGGTGCCAAATTACTTGAGTGTCTTTGGAGCTGCATTCATCCAGTCAAGTGAGGAATATTCCATCACACTCCTGACTTATGCCTTGTTGATGATGAAAAGGCTTTAGAGAATTGGAAATGAGTCACCCAGTGCAGGATTCCTAGCATCTCATCTGGTCTTGCAGTCGTTGTATTTATATGGCTGGTCCAGTTCAGTTGTCCATCAATGGCAACCCCTATGTTGATAATGAGGGATTTAGTGATCATACACGCATTGAACATCAAGAGGCATTGGTTAGATTTTTTCCTTTGTCTTTCTTAGAAATGATGGTGAAGTTGCCGGTGTTGGATTGGATGAACAAAATCAGAAGTCAGATGACACCAGGTTATAGTCCAACAAGTTTATTTGAAATCTCAAGCTTTTGGAGCGTGGTGCCTTCGTCAGGTGAAGTATATTTCATATGACCAAGGTGCAATGCTCCAAAAGCTTGTGATTTCAAATAAAAATATACTGGACTATAACCTCGTGTTGTCTGCCTTCTGACTTTCTTAGGAATGGTAATTGTCTGGTATTCCTGGACTTTGAATGTTACTTGGCACTCATCACCCTTAGTCTCAATATTTTAAAATAATTAAAAATTAATGGAGATGCAGTTTAAAAATAACAGACCTCTCATTTAAGATTAGGAGAAATCGTTCCTCTTGGAAGGGTGTTATTCTGTGTTTTTTTTCTCAAGAGAGCAGTGGAGGCTGAGTTATTGAATATTATTAAAGCTTTGTTAAATGGAGACACTTTTGATAAAGGAGACAAAGTTTATGGGTTTGGACTGGAAAATGGAGTTGAGGCCACAATCAAATCAGATTTGGTCAACTGGCAAAATAGTCTCAAGGTGTTAAATGGCCTAATTCTGCTTCCAATTTATATGTTAGCATATAGCTTCTCTGTTGTGTAGTGGAAGGGCAGTTAAAATAGAGTCAGATTGGCTAGGAATATGACAGTATTAGATTGATTACATTCCCTACAGTATGGCCCAAAACGTCCATACCAACACTCCAAGGAGTAACCCGCCCAGATCCTTTCCCCTACTCTATATTTTCCCCTGACTAATGCACCTAACACTATGGGCAATTTAGTATGGCCAATTCACCTGACCTGCACATCTTTGCACTGTGTGGGAGGAAATCCACACAGACTCAGGGAGAATATGCAAACTCCACATAGACTGTCACTCGAGGCAGGAATCGAACCCGGGTGTCTGGTGCTGGGAGGCTGCAGTGGCAACCACTGAGCCACTGTGTTGCCCATTGTGTAGTTTAGTATTTTTTAATAGTGAAAAAAACGATACTCTTCCCCCTTCTATTGTATATTGTTAAAGTTAAATGAAACTAGAAAAAAGGTGAAGGGGTGGCTCTGTCAGTTAATGATATTAGCTCAATAATGAGGGAAAACTAGAAAAAAGGTGAAGGGGTGGCTCTGTCAGTTAATGATATTAGCTCAATAATGAGGGAAAACATAAAGTCGGGAAAACCAAGATGGAGAAACAGTTTGGATGAGAGATGAGCAATGATAAAGGCAAGAGATCTCTTGTAGGAGGGGTGTAGGGACCTCCATAACAATAAACATGTAGAGCAGGCATAAAGAAAGAAACAATGAGAACATTTCAAAGAAAGATGGCAATAATTATGGAAAATGTTAATTAAACTTTTGATTGGAAAAGCCATATGGGCATAGGTAGCTGAGATGAAGGATTCATAGAATGGTTTCAAGGTTGTTATTCTTTTAAAAGAGCCTGTTCAGGAGCTAAACAGAAAGCAGGCTATACTTGATGTAGCACTGTGCAATGGAATAGGATGAATTAGTGCCTCTCCTATTTCTTTTTACTGAAATGTTACACTTTATACATGTCAGCATTAAATTTCATCTGACAGGAGTCTGGTTATTTAACCATTCTACTTGTTTCCTTGAAGTCTTTCATTTATCCTCCTTACTGGTCACAATGTCACCAAGTTTTGTCACTTACAGATTTTGAAATTGGTGCCAAGTCCAGTTGAGTAATATAGATCAAGAAGAACAGCGGTCTTTGTTCTAAGTGAAGTGATCTAAAACAGTACTTTTAAAACAAGCTTTGGCACAATGCCATTGTTTTTCAGTTTGTTAAATATATTTCTATATTTAAAATGCATTCCCTTGTGGTCCCCTTAACAATTGTGAATACATTCTGGAATTAATTCACAGTTTTAAGGCTATCTGGAAATTGAAAGCAATTTGTACAAAATAGGGTTTCCAGTATGAAGTTAACATAAATTAATTTTATGAAATCATGATACAATTTTCTATTCCAATCCCAAGGTCTAAATAATTTCCATTTCCTAAGTTGAATTATTTGCTGCTGTTTCTTCTGCTGCTTTGGAGAAGATGTAATCAATGTAATGAGATGGAGAATAGATGATAACCTTATTACTACTGCAACCTTGATGTATTTGATGGAAACTATTCTGTAATACCTAGGCAGTGGAAGTGCCATTTTTACACCAAATTGGCATTCCGGTTGATTGCACATTTCTGGTATTGACTGCATCTCAACATGTTGTAGGTTAGTTGCCATGCTCCACTTTAAGTGTAGGTCTAGTGTTGCAGAGGTGAACAACTTAGTGTCTGAAATAGAATTGGTTCTTGTATAAAATATGAATTAGTTTATTGAGTGTCAGTTGCAGTTTACATAGAGATGACCAACATTGTTGCAGAGTCTGTGAACAGGAATTAGGTCTTCATCTTTCAAGATGCCCACAAATCAATTCAACATCACCATAATGGATGGTGCTTAAGGGTCTCCTCAACATTAACTCTTTCAGACCGAGAAACAACAGATATCATTAGGCAAAGGTGTTAGCACAGGTGCAAGGAGGGTTAACTAAAAATACACAGTGAAAGTCAGTTGTGATCTTAGTCTGTGTAAAATGCTGATCTGATGCTAGCAATGCTGTTTATGAACTGAATACTTCAGCTACCAGACTCTTTTAACCTCACAGCAAGATATACCCACACCAGTAGTTTTTAAAGGGTTCATCAATTACTTTCACAAATTAGAACAGAACATGCTGGAAAGACTCCACAGCATCTGAGAGGAGAAAGAAAGAGCTCATATTTCAGGTCAATGATCTTGGCTCCAGGGCTGAAATAAAAGTTGTGAGAGGACAAATAAAAATTTGAAAGCAACTTTACAAATCAAATCATCCAAATTCTAAATGAAAGCCAAGGAACTTTCTTCCGTATACATTTGCCTGTCAAAACACTCCTACCCTGTGCTATCCCAGTTTTTGCAGCATGGAAAATCAGAGGCTGTTGCTTTGGGAGTCAACAAATGGTCTTGCAGGGTGATCTTGAGTAACTCTGTCACGATAGGAGGCCCAGTTTTGGACTGTACCACCTCAGCACAGGCTGCAGCAGTTTGAACTGGCTTTTAATAGACAGCAATAAGGGAACTGGTAAAGCAGCAGTGGGGGGAACAAGAATTGAGTTTGGACATTGTGTCGTGCTCCAACTTACCACTGTCACGCCTATGCGGCAACATCTCAGCAAGTCTACTTATGCGTTGAAGAATCGATTGCTGAACAATTTTGACAGCCTGCAAGTCCCTTTGAATACTGATATTACTGGCTATGATGCCAGCATTCTGAATGTGTATGGCAGCAAGTTGACTTCTCATGACTTCAACCTCAACTCCCATAGCAGCAGTCAGACATTGAATTGCTTCTGTGGCAATGCAAGCTGAAATATTGGACATCAGGGTCTGCAACATGTTTAGGTTTGCAAATGTTCTCCTGAAGTTGGTCAGTACATTCACAGTGGAAAGTATGGATGTCAAACTCAGCACAAAGTGTTATGCAATCTTAGCATCAGATCTTCATGCTCCTTGACAGTGATGACAAAGTTCTTCAAAGGTTTGTCAGTACACCAGGTACCACTGTGTTTTTACCCATCAGCCATTTTCAGTAACCATCACAATGAAGATCACAAATCAGTCCCCTGGAGCAGAGTTCATTATTTCTGGCTGATAGAGTTGGTGTTACCCTTGTCCCCTGTCTTGGCCACAGCACACTCTTGCTGGTGATTTCCCACATGCAGGTTCTGCCTCAAAGGTCCCTACTGTATCTGAGCCAGTGGCTGTAAGTGTGAGAGTGAGTAATTGTGCTTCTCCATGATCATCACCTTCTGACCCTCGGCCAGGTGAATGTTCTCTGGTAACTGAAAGGGGAAAGGCACAAGGCCTAATTCCCCATCAGTTTGGTGCTGTTGCTTCGAGCTTTGCAACACCTCTAGGAGGTAGAAAACTGCTCCCAAATAGGAGTCATATTAAATGCAAAATGTTAATTCTGTTCCTCTCTTCGCAAATGCCGCTAGGCCTGTTGACTTAAACAGTACATTATGTTTCTATTTCATATCTGTAGCATACAACAGTATTTTGCTTTCAGTTTTAAGTGGTGCTAGTTTCATAGAAGCATTTGACTGTGCACCACTAGCATTTAACAGACAGCCTGAAGTTTGCCTGCTGCTTGCATTGGAAGAAACAGGGATTTGAGTTCATCTTGCATCTTGAATACTGATTCAGTTTTTGAGAGTGATAGTATTTTGTCCCCTAAGTGCTTTCAGTTATTTTACCTTAACGGATTCATGCAAGTAGCTTCTTACAAACACGTTTTGTCGATAGCTTTGCAGTAGTTTTATGGCTGAGTACTGTTCTTGCAATTTCATGGCAATCCTCACTTACCTATACTTAATTTAATGCACTTTAGTCACCAAACATTCTGGCTTTTTAAACAAAGGTTTGTTTCATAAGATGAAAGAAGCACTGAACCTTTGATGTTGTTAATTTTCGACACTGCATTTTATTCTCTTCTATCATATAATTATATTGTCAAGCTTTTTTATTCACTGCCTTGAATCTTAAACCTTCTCCAGAGTATTTTTGTGATCAAAGAAATAACACTTGATAATTGAAGTGCATTTAACGCAGAATAAATGTAGCAAACTGGCAGCATCAAAGATTAAACTTGCAGCAAAATGATATCATGCAGATACTGTATAAGAAATACTCTTCCCACTTAATAACAAGTAATGTTGAATAGTTCAGTTTGCAAACTAGCCACTTCTCTCAATCACGGGGAGGAGGAGTGGGCAGAATCATAGAATCATAGAATCTCTGCAGAGTGGAAGCAGGCCTTTCGGCCCATCAAGTCCACACTGACCCTCCACAGACCATCCCACCAAGACCTAGCCCCCTACCCTACCCCTGTAATCCTGCATTTCCCATGTCTAACCCAACTAGCCTGCACATCCCTGGACACTATGGGCAATTTAGCATGGCCAATTCATCTAACCTACACATCAATCAATGAGCTGGTGGTCCATAATTGACCACTTAGCCACCTTAATTCATGGTTAGTCTAAGAAAGTCCCAAAAGATCATTTTGTTCTGTATTTATTTGCTAAGGTGACACGAAAAAGGTGAGTTTCTCTCCAGGGCCAACACATCTTGTTATTTCCCCTTCATATTACCTCCAGAGAGAGGAAAATTACACTCAATAAAAAAAAAATACTGTGAAAACTGGCAATCTGAAATTAAAATAGAAGATGCTGGAGAAGTTCAGCCAGCCTTGCAGAATGTGTGGAGAGACAATCAGAGTTAATGTCTGAAGTCTGATATGACTTTTCTTCATAACTGAATTCCACCCTGTAAGTAAAAGTTTAACCTGTTTCATTAACTCAGTTATATTATTTTGCTTAATGTTACAAAATGTAGACCCCAATTTTTATTCCTGGGTAAGGGACACAGAGGCCGGAAAACTTTGGCTTTGCAAACCCAACCTTGAACGATGGCAACTTCAAGTTCCAATTGGAATGGTAGTTGATCAAGTAAGCTGGACAGGCCTATGTCTACCAGTGCCTGAAGCAGGTAGGGCTAAAATCCTGCCTCAGTAATCCAGAATTGCACTCAAAGTTTAAACCTAAAGAATAAAACATAAGACATTTCTCCTGCTTTCACTGCTAAGTCTCCATGTCCCATAGTGCCATTCTTTGCTGATCAAGCCATTTCCCATGATTCCCATGCCCACGATCCAGGAAGGAATTCAAGAATTTAGAAAAGAGAAGAATGATGAGGGAGATTGGCTCAGAAATGAACTGGAGTATTTGGGGATGTGAAGAGATTTTATAGAAGTCATTGAATCATACAGTGCAAAAAAGGCCCTTCAACCCATTGACTCTGTCCCATCAAAATTGTTCAAAATCATGCAGGGACTGACTAAAGTAGATAGAGAGACATTGTTCCTATTGAGAAAGGTTCGAGAAACAGAAGACTTAATTTTTAAACGATTGGCAAAAGAATCAAAGAAACATAAAGAACATAAGAAAGTGACAAGTGCTCGGGTCTGGAATGTACTGGCTGAGAGCATGATGGAGACAACTATAATCAGGGATTTTGAAAGGAAATTAGAGAAACACTCAAGGAGGAAGAAAATTGCCTATCTGTGAGGAAAGGATATGGGAGTAAAACTTGTTGAGTTGCTTCTGTGGACAGCTGGTATGAACGTAATGGATCACATGACTTATTTTTCTGTTGTAACAATTCTACAACAATGAAAGTCCATCAATGACTGTGCAACTGTATAGGTTGCTGAGGATATTGAAGATGAATTATTTTTTTAAAGATTACATTATCTATTTCCCATGCAGCAACTGTAGAATCGGACAGTAGCAAGCTTAGCACTCTCTGCATCACATTGGACAAAATTAATCACATTTTCCTGCACCATCCCAAATTAATATGTGTGTATGTCCTACCTAGTCTCTACTGGATTAGTGCTAGGTGTCAGGGGAGAACAAGAAATGTTTAGAATAACAAGTTTCATGGAACATAGCTATTTTAAGCTATTAGAAATTTGTTTTAACCTTTTCAAAGCCTGCATAAGGGAAGCAACATAAGTGTCAAAAAACCAGAGGAAGGCAAAACAAATATCAAGATAGAAATGGATACTTGGGCAAATAATGGATTTGCCACAAAGTTACAATTTACAAGTGTGACAGGAGTCGTCTGACTCATATTAAGTTGGTCGATGTGAAAGTCATTCACAATAGTGTTTACCTCCTGATCAGACGGCTTAAGACAATCTCAATTCTACTGCTGAATCCACCATTTATCTTCATCAATGGTGTATATCAATCACTACTTTTATGTGTTTTCAGAGACAGTCAAGTAAGGAGTTGATTTCAGACCTCAATTGCCCTTGGTTTTGATATGAGACTGTGGTGGCAGACTGCCAAGACATAGATTGCAACTGATTTTCCCTTTTCCTTTAACTAAATGAACATTTTCAATTCCAGCAGGCACGAACCAAGAAAATCCTTATGCTGCCAATTGCAGGCTGGATTCTAAGAAGATTTTATAATGCAGAGACTAAATGATTTTGGCAACAGAAATATCAGATTGTGAAGAGATTTTCATCATTTTGTATAGTACAAGATTAATACTTCCATGTTTCCTGATCAAACCCTTGAAACCCATGTAGGGAGAAGAGAGATAACCTATGTTCCACTAAATATATTCCACGTGGCAATAATTCAGCTTTGAAAAATATCTTCTTTTTGCAGACAAAAAGAGAAAATGCTGGAAAATCTCAGCAGGTCTGGCAGCATCTGTAAGGAGAGAAAAGAGCTGACGTTTCGAGTCTAACTGACCCTTTGTCAAAGCTTTGACAAAGAGTCAATTGGACTCGAAACGTCATCTCTTTTCTATCCTTACAGATGCTGCCAGACCTGCTGAGATTTTCCAGCATTTTCTCTTTTTGTTTTCAGATTCCAGCATCCACAGTAATTTACTTTTATCTTTTTTTTGCAGGCCTGACCTTCAGTAGGACCAAGGCAGTCCACATGCCTTGTTCAATTTTCTGTCTCTTACTTTTTTCTCCAGCTCATTCTTGAATCCAACTCTAGCTCAACAAACAATAAAGACACACAGGAGGAAGCCTTTTTGCAGCTGCTTTTTACTAGGGCAGAAAATCCATTTCAGATGCACATCCGTTCTGTAAAGAAATTCAACAAAGAGACACAATAGAAAAATAAAGTAAGCACAAGTTGAAAGTACTAGCTGGAGAATGCAAAGGGGAAAATCTATAGAGTTTATCAGAAAGGGAAAGTCCAAAAGAGAAAGAAGGAAAGTGAATAAAAACACTAAAGGTAACATAATAAAATGTTCTGCCTGAGATGTTCGAGACAAATGAAAGCATTCAAACGGTAACTTTAGTGAGAACTGAGGAGAGGATGATTGAGAAATCTAATGAAATGTGTAATGACACATGAAGTTAAGCAATCAATTGTTAAACAATACAATCCAAGAAGATATTACATTATAGATTCTGGAGGAATTTGTCAGGGTAGAAGAAGAGATGTTATTTCCTTGGACTGAGGAACCTAGAATATTTGGGCACAGTCTTTTAAAAGTAAATTGTTAAATTTCTTCACTCAAAGTACTGGTAAGTGAAATTAAAATGAGGCAGATAGTTTAGCCCATAAGAACATATGACATAAGAGCACAACTGAGACATTTAGCCTATCAAATCTGCTCTGCCATTCAATAAGATCACGGCTGCACTGATAATCCTCAGCGCCACATTTCTGCATTTTGCCCATAAGTTTTGATTCCTTTAGCGATAAAAATATCTACCTATGTCAGCTTTGAATAAACTTAATGACTCAACCTCGACAGCTCTCTATGGTAAAGATTTTGCATAGATTCACTACCTTCAGGAAGAAGAAATGACACATCATCTCTGTCTTAAGTGTGCCACCCCAATTTCAAGATTATACCCTCTGGTCTTAGGCTCACCCACAATGGGAAACATCTATCTGCATCCGTTAGTACAGAAATGATGGGCTGAATGGCCTTTCTCAGTGTGTTGCTGGAAAAGCACAGTAGGACAGGCAGCATCCGAGGAGCAGGAGAATCAATGTTTCGAACTGGAACCCTTCATTAGGAAGCCCTTTCCTGATGAAGAGCTCCGGCCAAATACATCGATTCTCCTGCTCCTCGAATGCTGCCGGACTTGCTGTGCTTTTCCAGCCACACACTCTGGACTCTGATCTCCAGCATCTGCAGAACTCACTTTCTCCTAGCTTTATTCAATGCTGTGCCTTTTCTATTCTTTCATGCACACATTTGATTGATGCAGCACCATTTTCCAATACCATTGCAGGTCTCTTCCAGTCCCTCTACACAGTGCATTGGCTCTTACTCTTGATGTAACAATTGGATGTTGTGCATGCTGCATATCTAGTTTATGAATGAGGATAAAATGGTGGATTTGGCATCAGGAATAATTTTTGTGTGCAAGAAAGCCAGAGTGGCCCCCTGCTCTGTCTGTGGTCATGAGTCTGTCACTCCTCTTCCAATTACTGCCTGTATTGCCTCAATAGCAGTTAAAGAAGTCATAATTCTCTTCCTCTCTTGGATTGTGCTGGTGTGTACACACCCATGAGGTTGAAGAGCTCTGAGACATGTTAGATGTTTGATCCTTGGGTGCAATGAGATGATGTTGTGGAGGATTCTGGGCACTCCAAGATGGAGAGTGGAAAAAATTGTGGCTGTAAGAGCTGCTCCTTTTTTGAGGGATTTTCGGTGTTGGAGGTGATTTCCTCAAATTTTAGGAGTAGCAATTACTATTTTATATGCTGTTTCATCGTTTTGGAAGTTTGGGGAAAAATATTTTAAAAATGGCACTTTTAAAAGGAGGTAGACAGGCAAAAAGGCAGTGAACAAGTGGTCAGTGAGAAAGAGTGAGAGAGAAAGAAACCTACACAGCTAATAGACACAGCAGTAAATCTGCAGTTACTGCCTTTACTGTTTGAGTTCATGTATCTCTGGACATCAGAGTGTCTCTAGGAAAATTTAAATAGCAAAATTCACAGCTGACTTTGGAGGAACCTGCATGGGAGAGCTCATAGCAGAAGATCAGATAAGTGCATAATTTTTAAGTGTAACCTTTCTGTAAGTCTATGGTAGTGAGTAGAGTGGGTTTTTTCTTGGTGATATGTTATATTGTGATCTATCTCTTGATTACATTTTAAAAATATAAACCATAAGTACTAAGTTATACTGGAGTACTGTTTTTTAGAGCAGAAAGATGGTGCTACTTTCTCGGTCTGTAGATTGTGAAGGAGCAAAGATGGCCTTTAGTAGAGTGATATGCTCTTCCTGTGGGTGTGGGAGTTTAGGGACCGTTTCAATGTTACTAATGATTATGTCTGCAAGAAATATCCTTGGTGGCGAAGCCTATCATATTGCATGGATCGGTTGGAGCAGCAGTTAGAAGCAACAACGAATTTATAAGAACTAGGAGGTATGATGGATGGCAGTTACTGGAAGGGAGGAAAGCTGCAGATACACTCAGGTAGATGGGTTAACTCCAGGCAAGGTAGGAGGGGTAGGCAGGTAGTGCAAGAGTCTTCTGTGGCTATCCCCATTTCCAACAAGTATGCTGTTTTGGAAAATGTAGGGGGTGATGGACTCTCAGGGGAATGCAACACAAACAGTCAAGTTTCTGGTATCGAGACTGGCTCTAATGTAATGACGGGTACATCGGGTTCTAAGAGATTGATTGTGATCAGGCACTCTCTAGTCAGAGGCACAGACAGATGTTTCTGTGTCCAGCAGCGAAAAATTAGAATCGTGTATTGTCTCCCTGGAGCTAGGATGAAGGAAATCTAGGAGAGGGTGCAGAATGTTCTCAAAAGGGAGAGGGGCCAGCAGGAGGTCATTGTACACATTAGAATTAATGACATAGGAAGAGAAAGTGATGAGATTCTGAATGGAGAATATAGAAAGTCAAGCAGGAATTTAAAAAGGAGGTCATCAAGGGTAGTAATATCTGAATTATGAGAGTAGGAATAGGAGGATAGAGCAAATGAATGCTGAGGAGCTGGTGCAGGACAGAATGATTTATATTTTTGGATCATTGGAATCTCTTCTGGGGTAGAAGTGACCTGAACAAGAAGGATGAATTGCACCTGAATTGGAAGGGGACTAATATACTGGCAGGGAGATTTGCTGGAGCTGCTCAGGAGGATTTAAGCTAGTCAGGTGTTGTGGGACCCAGGGAAATAGTGATGAAAGATATCAATCTGAGACTGGTACAGTTGGGAAAAGGACCAAGTCAAACAGTCAGCACAGGCAGGAACAAAGCAGCGAACAAGGTAGGACTGATAAATTGAACTTCATTTATTTCAATACAGGAGGCCTAACAGGGAAGGTAGATAAACTCAGGCAATTACAGAAATGTGGCTCAGGGATGGACAGGACTGGCAGCTTAATGCTCCAAGTTATAAATGCTATTGGAAGGATAGAAAGGAGGGCAAGAGAGGAAGGGGAGTGGCATTTTTTTATAAAGGATTGCATTACTGCTGTACTTAAGTATGATATTCCTGGAAATGCATCCAGGGAAGTTATTTTGTGTGGAGCTGAGAAATAAGAAGGGGATGATCATTTTATTGGGATTGTATTATAGGCCCCTGAATAGATGCAGGATATTAAAAAACAAATTGGTAAGGAGATTTCAGTTATTTGTAAGAATAACAAAGTGGTTATGGTAGGGGATTTTAATTTTCCAAACATCGACTGGGACTGCCATAGTGTTAAGCATTTAGACAGAGAGGAATTTGTTATGTGCGTACAAGAAAACTTTCTGATTCAGTGTGTGGATGTACCTACTAGAGAAGGTACAAAACCTGATCTACTCTTGGGAAATAAGGCAGGGCTGGTGACTGGGGTGTCAGTGGGGGAGCACTTTGGGGCCAGCAACCATAATTCTATTAGTTTTAAAATAGTGATGGAAAAGGATCGACTAGTTCTAAACGTTAAAGTTCTAAATTGGAGAAAGGCCAATTTTGATGGTAATAGGCAAGAACTTTCAAAAGCTGATTGGGGGCAGATGTTTGTAGGTAAAGGGACAGCTGGAAAATGGGAAGCCTTCAGAAATGAGATAACAATAGTCCAGAGATAGTATATTCATATTAGGGTCAAAAAAAGGGCTGGTACGTATCGGGAGTGCTGGATGACTAGAGAAAGTGAGGGTTTGGTTAAGGAAAAGGAGGAAGCCTATGTCAGCAATGGACAGGAGAGATCAAGTCAGTCCTTAGAAGAGTATAAAGGCAGTAGGAGTATACTTAAGAGAGAAATCAGGAGGGCAAAAAGGGGACATGAGATAGCTTTGACAAATAGAGTTAAGGAGAATCCAAAGGGATTTTACAAATACATTAAGGACAAAAAGGTAACTAGGGAGAGAATAGGGCCCCTCAAAGACCAGCAAGGCGGCCTTTGTGAGAAGCCACAGGAGATGGGGCTGATATTAAACGAGTATTTTGCATTAGTATTTACTGTGGAAAAGGATATGGAAGATATAGAATATAGGGAAATAGATGGTGACATCTTGAAAAATGTCCATATTACAGAGGAGGAAGTGCTGGATGTCATGAAATGCACAGAAGTGGATAAATCCCCAAGACCTGATCAGGTGTACCCCAGAACTCCGTGGTAAGCTAGGGAAGTAATTGCTGGGCCCCTTGCTGAGATATTTGTGCTGGAAGACTGAAGGTTGGTTAACGCTATGCCACTATTTAAGAAATGTGGTAAGGAAAAGCCAGGGAACCATACACTGGTGAGCCTGACATAGGTGATGGGCAAGTTGTTGGAGGGAATCTTGAGGGACAGGATTTACATATATTTGGAAAGGCAAGGACTGATTCGGAATAGTCAGCATGGCTTTGTGCATGGGAAATCATATCTCACGAACTTGATTGAATTTTTTGAAGCAGTAACAAAGAGGATTGCTGAGGGCAGAGCGGTAGACGTGATCTATATGGACTTCAGTAAGGCGTTCAACAAGAATCCTCATGGGAGACTGATTACCAAGGATAGATCTCATGGGATACAAAGAGAACTAGCCATTTGGGTAAAGAATTGGCTCAAAGGTAGAAGACAGAGCGTGATGGTGATGGATTTTCAGACTGGAGGCCTGTGACCAGTGGGGTGCCAGAAGGATCGGTGCTGGGTCTATTACTTTTCATCGTTTATATAAATGATTTGGATGTGAACATAGGAGGTATAGTTAGTAAGTTTGCAGAAGGAAACTCAAACACATAAACAGAAAGTGGGCTACACCACCAGTGCTTCATCCAGAGGCTCACTGCAGATGTTACCTAGTATGGTGATAAAACATCTGAAAGTGAACCTTCCATCTCAGTGAGCAAACCTACATCCAGAACATAGATGGATCTCAGATCTGAACATTGATACCTGACAGATTACATTTTGGTATATCAGCGTGACCAAAAGATATCCTGAATAATCCAGTCATGCTGACTGTAATATCCTTCAAAAAACACAATGGCTGGTTCACTCAATGTTGAACTTCCACTTCAAAGTTTAGCCCAAGAACAGACCTAGAAACAAACAAAAGAAATTGCTGTAGAAACTCTGTAGGTCTGGCAGAATTTATGACAAGAAAGCATAGTTAACAATTCAAGTCCAGTGATTTTTCATCAGAACTGTTAATAGCTCGGCAAAATTGGTATTTATGTTGAAGCTGAAGGGGGGAGGGGAGGGGAGTGCTTTCTTCCGACAGATGCTCTCAGACCTGCTGAGTTTCTCCAGTAATTTCAGTTTTTATTTCAAATGTCCAGTATCCACAGTTTGTTGTTTTATTTTAGACCTAGAGACAATCCATGTAAGAAATATCAAGTTATCAACCTGTAAATCTCATCTTGCAGATGTAGATATCAAACAACTTTCCAGACCCTGACTTCGCTGCCCTTGGAACATATCAAAGCTGCAGTGCTGGATACTTTCAATGAAGTCATTGGACACAAAATCAAGAAGAAGAATTGGCTTGATGAAAGTGACAACAAAATGCAAGATCAGCGAACAATTAAAACGCTAGCTCATCAGATTTTTCTGGGATAGTTGGCTAACCAAGAGAAAAAGCTATCTTCCCATGAAACATGTAACACCCTTCAAGGTAAACGGAGAAAAATACAAAATGACTGATGCATCACACTTGTAGAAAAACGCAACTTTATGCTGATATAAATGAGATAAGAAGTACTAAAACTTGATTATAGACCAACATATTCAATGCAAAACCCTCTGAGGTGTGCCTCTGGTAGTAAGACCCTACACACAGAGAAAGAGTCAGTCCTCGACCACTAATCTGAGAACTTGAAAGTACTCTTTGCACCAAGTGCACAATGCATGGTGTTACCATCAACTGCATCAAACAACATTCTGTCAAAAAAGAACTGGATGAGAGCCAAACTCCAAAGGAAACTGTGACCACCATCAATCAGATAAAGAACATCAAAGTCCCCAGACTCAATGGAATTCTCTGTGAAGTATTGAAGCATGGTAGCCTTGCCCTACCCACCAAGCTTCATTTGTTTTTCATGACCAGCAAAAAGCAGGACAGGAATCCATAGGATCTTTATGAAGCTGTACTAAAACAAAGCATTGCTTTAGGGGAATCAAACTAAATGCTGTCAAAACATTTACCTATTTACGGAGTGACAATTTGTTTAATGGCACCGTGGACATGAAAATGGAAAATGGACTTTCTAAAACAAACAGAGCATTTGACAGACAAATGAATGTAGAGCAGCTACAACCTTAGAGTGCTGACAAACTAACTGTGTCAAAAAATCAGACATTATCTTCCTTTGGTGTGGTGTTGAGTTACAGTCTTATTCTGCCATCATGTATGCCTTCTAGAGTGTCTCCATCAGTGCTGCTTCTGAGGCATTCACAAGATCTGCTAGCAGGACTGCATCACAAAATGTGAAGTCCTGGAATCAGCCAATATCACCAGCTTCGAGGGCTAATCACATGCAAAGCCAACTATATCAGGTGAACCACATTGCCCAGATAGATAACGTTGCCTGCTGAAGATCGTGCTATATGGAGAGCTGACCATAGGTATCAGAACAGAGGGTCTCCACAGAAATGTTTAAAGAACTCACTCAGGAAGTCCCTATCTGTCTGCCACATTAACCATTTTCAGTGAGAAACACAGGTGATAGCCGAAAGGTGCTATTTCTGTTTTGGCACACTTAAACTAATTTAAAAGCAATTAGACATAAAATTGCAAGCTAAATGTAAACTTTTAAATAGACACAGCAACCACTTCATGCATATTTTCATCCTTTCCTCAAAATATTCCCCAAAGTTCTTGAACAATTAGTAATGCATTACATTTGTCTCTCGCTGGTTTTGTACACAGTTAGTTTGTCTGCGCTCAAAGGTTGTACTTCAAATATGACTCAAAACTAACTCTGAAACAAGAAGCATCTTCCTAGACCATGATCTGGGGAAGACTTAAGACTGGCAGTACAGGGCAGACACAGCACCAGCAATAACTAGGCAACAACCTCAGTAGAAATCAAAATGGAAGTAGTTGATTTGACAATCCCTTTAAATACGTAATGTTGTTTGGGGTCCTCTGTGCTGCTGAGTGCATTATCTGCAGTGCAAGATTGAGAGCATTCGCTGGAGAAGAAGTGAACATGTGCACTTAGAATTTCCAAGAGATAACACTGCTGAAAAGCTGGTAAACAAATAGGTCACACGTGTATTTAAAGCAATTTTCTGCATTGCAAGCCATCAGTCAAAACATTTATAATATGGCTTCTTCAACTCCAGGCTCCTCTATTAAAAGAACATATATTTTATTGTTTCGACAAAAGCATTTAAATGGTACAGTTTGAGCTGTAAGTAACTGGTTGTGGGACTTTTTATTGGTTCTTGCTTGATGGAAGGGTTTTGGTGATTAAGTTGGACATAATATACAGTTAAGATAAAATACTTTGTCCCTCGTGTGGGCTTAGTTAATCAACTGTCATATGGTCATAATGGTGGAATGGCAGACACCTGGGAGGTGAAAATGAAAGGCCAAAGACTTGGTAGGAGGAATGATAGGAGAAATACAAGCTAAATGATGCAATTTTAAAAGAGATCCACAAACTGCAAACCCTGGAGGGTACTTGGAAGCCAAATTCTTAAAGGTAGCAGGACAGATTAGAACAAATGGAACCCTAGACTTTATATATATTCAATGATGTGAGTTTGCTTCCTGCAGGATATTTTACCTGATGCAGTGATATTTATGTTATCTCCCATAACATGAATGGGGTCTGGATTACATGCAATAAAGAATCCAATATGTGTGAATTATAGCCAATTATCATACACAAGCATTTAATTTGTCAGGCAAATAAGTGTTTGGACTAATGTTAAGCTCTGAGGTTGCAAACAGTAGCATGCTTCTTTACATGATCCTGGAAGAAGATGGAAAATGAAATTGCTGCATCCTCAGGTCACATGCTATGATACAGTGATAATATCATTAGCATGTCTTTGATATGAATATGAGATACTGACTGTAAAATATCACACTACATCATATTTTTTCCAAAGGAAAAGGCACTATCCCAAATAAATGTAAATGGTTGTATGGAGGCATGTATTGTCAATCTGATAATTCCAACCAAGTAAAACAATTACAAAATTCAAAGCAAAATTTAGGCTGGAAGGCTTTTCCTGATCTATTGATCATATAGTCTCCTAGCGAGGAGTTCATTCACTGATGCATTTTTTGACAACTTATTACTGGTTGCTGTCACTAAACGCCACTGCACAATCATTATTGTTGGAGTGTTCCTACTCACTCTCTTTGTGAATGACTGATGTATTGTGCATTGGTGTAAGGTGGCTTCTGTTACATTACAATTTAGCACCATGATCAGTAATAACTTTGTGCAAACTACTGGTCACACATTTTAGAAACCTTTGCTGGCATCCAAGCATTTGTAGTTGTATTTGTATTGCTAGCTCATACTCTCTGTCAAGAGCATAGTTTTGGTCATTTGCTACCTGTTTGCTCTTTAACCATCTCCTTCATTCTCCTCTGCCTTTTAAGAATAATGTTCTGTGTCTCAGAATGTTTAGAAAATTGGTTGCTGGGCAAAGTCGTTCACACTTGACTTCCAACCATAAGTTGTGCTGGGGATGGTAATCCCTTCCCCGTTGCTGTTGCACAAAAATGTAACAATGCAACACAAAAATCTTGTTTTCTTGCTTGATATTTAATGATCATACATTTGATAGCTTATTGTATGAGGATGGATACTAGGGTGAGGACATGATATGAGTCATGCCCCACTTAATACATGTCTTGAAACAGTTTGCTGGTGTATTATGGTCCATTATCAGACACTCGGACCCTGGACACAAAATAAGTTAGAACCAGCTTTCGTCACGTCAATGAAAGTCATGCTTGTGTGTTGCTAATTTGTCGTGGAAATGGAAATTCAGAAAATTAATCTATCAAAAGGCTGCAATTTAAACTACACACTTTGAATAGGTTTGTTGCTACTTCTATCCAAGGAGTAAATGGAACATCATGTGAAGGTTTCCTCCACTACTGGGGTTGATACTTTTGACATACTTCACATTCATCTGTCTCTGGTGTTACATGGAAATGATATAGTGCATTGGGATTGAGACTAGGAGACTAAAGGTTCAACATTAAGGAAGGTATTAGTATTGCATCCCAGCTGGAGTATTGTGACCAATTCTTGACACCATAATTTAGAAATGATATCAAAAGCCTGGAGAGTATGCAGATGAGATTTATTGGAATAAAAGTTGGTATTCAGTTATGTGGAGAGAAAATAGAGAAATTGAGAATGCTGTTCTTGTAATGGAGTAGAGATTTAATAAAGGAATACAAAATTATAAATAGTTTTAATAGAATGTGGTGAAGGTTCATGATAAATCATTATTATATGTCAATTTGATTTTTAAATAGACAAAATAATTTATAGGCAAAAGTGAGGACTGCAGATGCTGGAAACCAGAGTTTAGATCAGAGTGGTGCTGGAAAAGCACAGCAGGTCAGGCAGCATCCGAGGAGCAGGAAAATCGACATTTCAGGCAAAAACCCTTCATCAGGAATAGAGCTTGATTTGTGTTTCTATATTGAGTGGATTAGACAAGGAATACATAGTTTTAGTTTCATTTTTGAGTTCTTTGAGGGTTATCTGTGAACGTGTTTACATCCATTTCAAATAAACACCTTTTGGTGAGTAGTTCAGTGCTTCAGAAAACAAAGGTGGATGAGGGAAAAAGACGAACTATTAATGAGAAAAAAAAACAAGTAGACAGGGAGATAGAGACAGAAACTTTTTTTTTCAAAACAACCGTGCAGCATGTTAGACCATAAGACCATAGGACATTGAAGCAGTAATTAGGCCATTCAGCCCATTGAGTCTGCTCCACTATTCCATCATGGCTGACGAGTTTCTCAACCCCATTCTCCCGCTTTCTCCCCGTAACCTTTGAAACCCTTTACAATCAAGTAACTATCTATCTCCATCTTAAATATACTCAATAACCTGGCCTCCACAGCATTCTGAGGCAGTGAATTCCATAGATTATCCACTCACTGGCTGAAAACATTTCTCCTTTTTTCTGTTCTAAAATGTCTTCCCTTTACTCCAAGGCTATGCCCTCAGGTCCTAGTCTCTCCTACCAATGTAAGCATCTTTCCAACATCCACTCTGTCCAGGCCATTCAGTATTCTGGAAGTTTCAATTAGATCACCTCTCCTCCTTCTAAACTCCATCGAGTATAGACCCAGAGTCCTCAAAAGTTTTGCAACTTGCAAGTTTACCTTGAGAGTATCCTGGACTAGAATTCCCAAGTCCCTTTGCTCTTCAAACTTCTGAATTTTTGCCCCATTTAGAAAATAGTCCATGGCTCTATTCTTCCTATCAAGGTATGCGACCTCACACTTTCCAATGTTGTATTTCATCTGCCACTTCTTTGCCAATTCTACTAACCTGTCCAAATCCATCTGCAGCCTTCCTGCCTCCTCAATGCTACCTGTCCCTCTGCCTACCTTTGTAGCATCTGCAAACTTAGCCAGAATGCCCTCAGTTCCTTCATCTAGATCATTAACGTATAAAGTGAAAAGTTGTGGTCCCAAAACCGAGCCTTGCAGAGCACCACTTATCACTGGCTGCCACCCTGAGAAGGACCATTTTATCCCCACTCTCTGCTTTCTGCCAGACAGCCAAGCTTCTATCCATGCTAGCACCTTACCTCTAACACCATGGACCTTTACCTTACTCAGTAGCCTCCTGTGTGGCACCAGGTAGATGACATCTATTGGCTCTCCTTTGTCTAATCTGTTTTTTACTTTCTCAAAGAATTCTAGCAGATTTGTCAGGCATGAGCTACTCTTGATGAAACCATGCTGACTCTGCCCTATTTTATCATACGCTTCCAAATATTCAGAAATCTCATCCTTCATGATAGATTCCAGGATCTTACCCATGACCAAGGTTAGGCTAATTGGTCTGTAATTTTCCTTCTTCTGTCTTACTCCCTTTTGAAACATGTTAGTGAGTGTGAAGATTTAGTTTAGAGATGAAAGCAGGTCATTAAGAGAAAAAAAAGTAAAAGCAGCAGTGCAGTTTAGCAGTTTCTAATACAGTCAGGACAGAAATAAAGAAGGGTCTTAAGTGACTTAGAACTTAGTAAGAGAAATTCTCCAGGAGCAGAAGGCTTGAAGGTGTCAGAGAGGAAGTTACATTTCAAGGCTGTTGAATACATACGTTTAAGGAACACCTATTAAGAAGTAGGTGATCTACATTGCTAATTTGTTTCAGTGTTTCATGAAGAGACGTTAACTAAGGAAGACAATACGAAATGTGTACAGAAGGTTCCAAAAAGAAACCACATATAGCCATGCTGATTTATCATTGAACTTAAGGAAACGGGATGACTTTTCACTAAGGTCTGGCTATCATTAAGGTTGTTGTTGAAGGTAAAGGAACTAAATTTTTATTTCTGATATTTCAATCAAGATCATTTTAAAAGTTGTTATATGATCTGAAATTGTTTAATTTTTGCTTTAATGTGTAATAAACTTTGACGTTCCTTTGGTAAAAGTATGTTGACGGGCTCTAGTGAATATGTTTGGTGACTTACCACCACGGTGTCAAGCAAGGTTTCACTCTGGGATCTGACTAGTCCAGTAGTAGCAACATATAGTATCATAGCAAGAGCAAATGACAAGGACCTCTTTCTGGTGGTAAAGGGAGCAGTAATTAGAGTAAAGATTTAAATTACTTGATAAAGGATTCAAAGTTAAAAGTGGGAAAGAAAATTACACAACCAGTTGCCTGGAAGTGTAGTGAAAGCAGATCTAATCATGTTAACCTCAATGACCAAATACTTAAAGGGAAATTGTACAAGGCTCTTGAAGAGAGTGGAGTGGGATAAATTCAGCAGCTGTTCCAAAGCCTTGGCAGAGATAAAGTGGGTCCAAAAGCCCCCTTGTGTGTTATATCACTCTATTATAGTACAGTTTACATTACCATCCAGAATCATAGTAACTATATGTGTAAAGTGTGAACAGCTGGTGTAGCAAGCCTGAAGGAGATCCACATTTATATTTGTGCCACTTGGTCTCCTAATTAGAAAACTTGATTTCTTCTCCTGTTTTTATTCTTACTGCTGGTTGTTTTCAGGCCTGTTGTCAGGAGCTGCTGTTTTATGCAAGAATATGTAATTGCACAGCTGAACCAGCAAGGTAAGTGTGCTATTTTCCCCAGAAATACTTGTAGCGTTACTGAGCCTGTAGATAAGCAACACAATCATCTTCAAGGATGAATCTATAAGAGTGATTGGGCTTGTCAAGGAAAGAGAGTCTGGAGGAGACATTTCAATGTTCCAGTTGCATTTGTGAAAGAAAATATGAAAAAGAAATGCAGGGATTTTGTGTAGATTTAAAAGGTGATCTCATTTCACAGAAGGAAAAGCGTTTTTTGAAACTGAAGCATTTTTCAATTACATGGAATTATACATTAAAACATTTCTGCTTCTGATTTATTAAACCTTTTATGAACCAGACAAAGAAAACAATTAATAACAAATGGAAATTATTGACAGAGATCTGGAAACATATGCAGTTAAAATATGTCAGGTGAAAAGTTCTATTAAAAGGATGACAGAAGTTCATTATAACAATTTTAAAGTCTCTAGACAAATAAACAGATTTGTTCAATGAATACAATAGACTGAGGGAGTTAGTTAGCTGGACAGCAGGTTTGTGATGCAAAGTGACACCAACAGTGTGGGTTCAATACCCACGCCAGCTGAGGTTCCCATGCAGGATTCTATTTCTCAACCTTTCCCCTTGTCTGGGGCGATGTGGATCTGTAACAGGCTCAGCTAACATCAGTTATCTCTCTCTAATGAGCCAGCAGTTGTGTGGTCTGTTTAGACTATGGTGATTTTACCTTTGCAATGGAATAAAAATTCAAGTGCTTTATCACATGTTGCAAAGCTAAAAGCTTGTGGTTGCGATTATAAACATTCATTGATGTACAACAAATGTGTCAAGCACTTCAAAACTGGCATTAATCTGAACCATATTTCATTGACTGTACATACTTGACTGGTAAAGGATAAAGTACAATCATGCATGTGATTCTGAATCCTGTGCTTTCCATTGAAAATTGGAGACAATTCACAAGAGAGTGATGAAGGTGATAGTGTGATTTGTGGTTTACATTTAGAAAACAAGCTCCGAGAGGAGCTTAGGTTTGGAATTCACACAGAAGATACCAAGCTCTTTCAAAAAAAGTCAAATAAAATGCAGGATTGTGTGCATATTAATTAGCAGAAGCAGAAGCAGAAGCAGAATGCTATTGACAGAGCTTAGAGATTCCAGAACCACTATATTGTATCAAAGTTCTGCAGTCCTGTCACACCCAGTTATGAATGATGGTGGACCATTATACAGATAACAAGACTCTACAGACATTGCTTTCCTCAATGATGGGGGAGTTAACAATGCTGTGCAAAAGACAAGGCTGAATCAATTGTAGCCATCTTCAATCACCCATGCTAACTGAATAATGCATCATGGCTACCCTGATTCCCCACCATCATAGGTCCCAGTCTTCTACTCGCTTGATTCACTTCACAGAGAACCAAGAAATGGCTGAGTGCACAGCAACAGCTATGGACCACAATAAACATTCTGTCTGTAGTACTGAAGGTTGTTTTCCAGAACGAATAACATCTTTTGTCAAATTTCTCCAGCATAATTACAAAAATGTCACCTGCTCCAGACAGGAACAATTGTCCATTACATCCTGGCAGTGCAAGCTTGCTGTCTATGAAAGAACTAGAATTGTATGCGTGGGGAGGTGCTGAAGTATGGCCTCAGGAATCAAATACAATGCAGTTTCAGAGGATAAGACTGAACTGCAAGCTCGTGATTTTTATTGAGGCACTCTATGCTGGAACAGCTTTTGAGACAGTTTCAAGGCTAGATCTTTGAAAGTGAAGAATTGGAATCCCCTGTGAAGGTGACAAAGTTTTAATGAGATTATTTACTCTCATCTGGATGAATTGCTGAGAAATCTGTGAAAAATACCTTGACTGTACATGCTATTCAATGTGCTCTGTAAGGCACTTAACATCAGTTTGGGTCTCCATGCTAATTCTGGATGTTTAAGAATGAATCGCATATACAGTAGCTTGTTTTACTTTCCTAACATAGTACAGTAAGTTTATTTTACTTGTTGAAAATTGTGGAACATTGAGGTAATATTATGCAAAGTAATATTTTGAATTTTCTTAACTGGTCATTGTTGGCAAGACATGACTCAAACAGTTATATAAATAAAATGGCTACAAATTCACATCATAGGTAAGGAATTCTGTGGCCTGTATCTCACCTTTGCGCTCCGCAAAGTCTGACAACGTCTATTCAAAATAGGTCAGAATTACGATAGAATACACCCTGCTTGTTGCAAGAGTTCCACTCCCATTGATAATTGTACGACCTTGATACCATCCAGTACAATGCAATTCACTTCATTGGCTTGCCACTCACTAAATCTCAAGGTAAGAACCCAACCCATTTTTCAGTGTGTGTGTGTGTGAAAGAGAACAGTGAACAGTGGCCCTCTTGTTTTTATTCTGTTCCTTGTGAGAAGCTGTTTCTGTGTAATATCAATTATTAAGAACGGTTTTATACCTGAAATGCCGACTAGTTTGTATTTCATGGCACATGCAGGTTGACCTAAGTCACATTAGTCCCTGCTATTTTTGTTTAAAATCTACCACTCTGCTGATTCTCCTGATTCCTTCCCCTGTCATTTCCTTTTGATATTCACTTAAAAGACACAATGATCCTGATGAAACCATTTCCCATGTTAAATCATCTTCTGCTCCAATAAATTTGTGGAACAAAATTTCTTCCACCCTTTCATTGCATGGTCTAATATTTTAAATTGAACTCATCATTCCCTAACCAGAGGAAATAACCTTTTCATATTAACTTTATCAAAGTTCTTTCTCTCTTCCAGAGGAAGTCCTAGAATCTAAAGCTATTCCTCATAATTCTGATTTCCTGTCATTATCATTCTCATGAAGAAGGCACAAAGGACCAAATAGCCGATTTCTGCTCCTATTTTCTAAGCACATAACCTGTATTCTTGAATTTTTCTAGGGTTTTTATTTCAATTTATACTAGGGGTCCAAAACTTTAGGTAGCTCTCCAACTAGTGCCTCACTCATCTTTAATACAGGTATATGACTGCTTCATGATGTCACATGTTAATGGCCTCTCAAGGGTTATTCTACCTGAAAGTACACTTTCAGAAAATTGTAGACCATCTAGCAGTTACTTTTCTTCATTCTCTGTTACGACTGAGGTCGGAGGAGTGGATTTCCTCTTCATTCCCACTGCTTCACTTATCTCAACATAAATTTAAATATTTCGTCCCATTATTGATATGGCCAGTTATGTCTCCAGATTTGCAGATGACACTAAGCTGGGTGGCAGGGTGTGCTGTGAGGAGGATGCTAAGAGGTTATAGGAAGACTTGGACAGACTGGCTAAGTGGGCAAATATTTAGCAAATGCCATATAATGTGGATAAATGTGAGGTTATCCACTTTGGTGGAAAAAAACAGGAAGACAGATTATTCTCTGAATGGTGGCTGTTTAGGAAAAGATGAGGTGCAATGAGAACTGTGCGTTAATTGGAACAGTCATTGAAGGTTGGCATGCAGTTGCAGCAGGCGGTGAGGAAAGTTAATGGCATGCTGGCCTTCATAACGAGAGAATTTGAGTATTGGAATAATGATGTTGTGCTTCAGTTACACAGGGCCTTGATAACACCACACATTAAGCACTGAGTCTCTTAGTCTGTGGAAGGACATTCTTGCTATTGAGGGAGTCCAGCAATGGGTCACCAGACTGATTCCCAGGATGGCAGAACTAACATATGAAGAAAGACTGGATCAATTGGGCTTGTACTTGCTAGAATTTGGAAGAATGAGGGGGGATCTCATAGAAACATATAAAATCGTGATGGGACTGGACAGGCTAGATATGGGAAGTCCAGAACTAAGGGTCACAGTCTAAGAATAAAGAATAAGCCATTCAGGACTGAGATGAGGAAGAATTTCTTCACTTGTGAACCTGCAGAATTCTCTCACACAGGAAGTTGTTGGGGTCAGCTCATTAGATATATTCAAGAGGGAGCTGGATGTGGCCTTGCAGCTAAAGGGATCGCAGGAATGGAGAAAAGAGGGAATAGGAGAGCCATGATCGTATTGAATGGTGGTGCAGGTTCGAAAGGCCAAATGGCCTACTCCTGCTCCTAGTTTCCATATTTCTGTGTACTTTCTCTTTACTAGGTTTAGAATAAAAAAGGTTAATCAATCAGGTTTCTTCAGTCAACAACAAAATTATTAATTACTTTTGAAAATAGGCATTAGTAAACAAGGATGCAAAGCTGATAACACAGTTTAAACAGAGGAAAGTATAAATGTTTATCTTTTTAAGGAAACCCATTCCACACATAAACACGTGCCAATATAAACAATAAAAAATTCTCTGCAATGATTTATTTTGAAAATTATTCATTCTCAAAGGAAAAATAAGGTATGGCATTTTCAAGATGGCTTTCAATCTGCATTCTGGAACACTTGGAGGGGTATCACTAACACAGGCAATTATTATTATGACCATCAAATAATCTTCCTTCAAGGAACATCAAAAATTGCTTTTTCTTTGCTTTTTCAGGCTGTTTAGTTAGCTGAAACTCTGTGATTTCCATCAAGAAATTTTGAACAAAAAATCTCTCCTATTTCCATTTTTAAAGAAACAGCAGGCTTAATTATCCAAATTACCACCAGCCACAATTTTTAATGCAAATTCTTAAAATAAAAGAACGTTTTCATAACACACAGCAGCTCAACATTGAAAAAAAATTTTCTCCCCTCTTAAAATGCAGCACTTCACAATTATCCACAATAAAGTATGTTTTATTTCAGTTGTTCATGGGACATGGACAGCACTGATAGTTCAGCATTTGTTGTCCATTCCTTGTGCCCAGAGATTAATTTCTATTCATTATTATTACGTGACAAATCTAACCACCTTACTGTGGATCTGGAGGTGTATGTAGGCCAGACCAGGTAAGAATGGCGGGTTTCATTTTCAAAAGGATATTACTGAGCAAGTTTTTTTTAACAAGAATCATAAGTGGTTACATGGTCACCATTAAACTAGCTTTTAATTCCAGATTTTTCATTCAATTTAAGTTTTGCCTTCTGCTCTGGTGGTATTCAAACATATATCCTTAGAATATTAGCTTGGGTTCTGTGAAATAACTCCACAATGGCCGGTATACAGTCACGCAGTCACCCTTTATTTGCACATGTATGGATAGCTCAGAGTACACTCCTCAAGTGTACAAAACCCCTGATATTCCTGTTTATATCGGTCAGCCAGGTTAACAGCCCCAATCAGGGACTCATATTCTATGAGATCCACCTAGTTGACCTCATTCCAATCACTACATTCTGTGTTAAGTGTCCGGTAACATTATCATGATACCACCATCACCTCCCCTGTCCTACCTGGCTGCTTATTCCTCTTATGGGTTATCTTGCTGTCAGCCAGAGTTGTGCTGTATGCCCTGAATTTTCAAATAACTCATCGGTTATCTAATTGAAAATGTATATGTAATGAATCTTACTGCATTTACAATTTAACTGATCAATCACATCTTCAAAAAAACTTAAATTTGTGAGAGCAACTTGACTTTAATAAATTAAAACTAGCTGTTCTTGATTATTCCATGCATTTGCAAGCACTCATTAATTTGATTTTAAGAATTTGCTGTACTCACATCTGACATTAGGCTAGCTGGTCTACAACTACCAATTTATGTTTTTTTTCGCTGTTTGAATAAAGATGCTACACTGGCTATGTTCCATTTTTGATGAAAAAAAAAGCTTTTGACAAAATCTCTGCTATTTCACTTCTGAAATCTTTCAACAGCTTGGGTGCATACAAAGTAGACAGGCTTGTAAGCAGAAATTTTAGGAGGCCATCATCATGCATGCTTACAGTAATCAATTGGAAGCCCTGGAGTCAGATGCTAATGCAGCAGCAGGATTAAACCACTAGTGATGAATCCACTACTAAAATGTATATGCTTCCCACGAGCTACCCCAGGCTCCCATACACTGGCAGTGACAAACAGTTAAAAACCTGCAAATACTGATTCATATTGCTAAGTACTGGTTAGCAATTCTGACCTTCGCTATCTTTTTTCAAAAGCAAATATGTTTATGCAGCTGGATGACAACATTTCTCACATTGGGAATATCAACATTCTTAATTCAAAATGACACCTGAACTGAGATGTTCTAACCCACTGACTAATATCAAGTTATATATGTGAGAAGTTGTAAACAGAATATATTCCACGAGAGTACAAATTATACAACACAAATCATGGTTTTGTTTCTTTGCAGGATGTATAGATTAATATTTCACACATTGTAAGGTAAAGCCACCATAGTCCCAAAGGGCTGTTCTTTCATTTGAGAGAGAGATGACTGGTGGTGTTTTAGCCTGAATGTCACCATGCTTCAGGCAATGGATGAGTTTAAGAAAGCAGGACCTTCATGGTAATCTCATGCAATGGAAATTTAAGAATTTGCTGTACTCACATCTGACATTAGGCTAGCTGGTCTACAACTACCAATTTATGTTTTTTTTCGCTGTTTGAATAAAGATGCTACACTGGCTATGTTCCATTTTTGATGAAAAAAAAAGCTTTTGACAAAATCTCTGCTATTTCACTTCTGAAATCTTTCAACAGCTTGGGTGCATACAAAGTAGACAGGCTTGTAAGCAGAAATTTTAGGAGGCTGTTGATACCACTCGGCATTGCAAACCAACTGTTGTAGCCAACTGAGCTAAACAACCCCCAATATTGATATGTCATGTGCTTGGACACTGACTAAAGATTCTTTTGCTTTGTCACAACAAATGACCTTGATATTCTGATGGAAAAATATTCATGAGAGAGCACAGATTGACATTACACATCAGGACCGTATTGAATCCCAGATGTAGCTAATTTCATGGGAATTTCCCAGGAAATTGAAGACTCTAATGGACAATTTCTCTGCATCTGGAACTCCCCAAAAGTACTCTTTAATATCAGAGCATTTGAAAAGATTCCATTCCATTAAGTTAGTAGTTTCCTTGGAAAAGGCAGACAGTTTAATAGTGAGCGTAACTCCTGGAGAACTATTAAACTGACTCATCAAATTACCATCATCTACCTCACACCTCCATTTTACACTTTTTCCTTATGCTCCTTCGACCCTGATGAGACTTTCCCCAAATCAGACACCCTCATGATTCCGGCCCCCACACAATTGCCCAGCTGCCATCCTGACCTGACATAGTCTCATGCCCCAAGACTTGACATGAAGCAATGCCCAATCCTGCTAGCCCCAACACACTCCTATTTAGGCACCATGTCCCCAGTAACCACTCCATTATCCACCAGTCCCAAAGTCCACTCATCCCAGCCTTACTGCCACTGGCCCTTTTTAGCCAGCCCTAGACCAATTCTTAGCACTCCATCACTCAATGAGCATCCTATCCAACTACAACGCTGCACATCTGGCATCTTATCCATCTGACACCTGGTGTCATTTTAACCAACCTACATGGAACCCTTACAAACTGCCCACCTGGCAAGCTGGCCATTTTTCACCCTACCTAACTGGTACCCTATCATCTGGCACCCTATTTATGAAGCACATTAATACCCTCCCCGTCTGGCACTCTAACCACTTGGCACCCTTGTTACTTGGTCCTGGTACCATGGCACCCTACTAGCCTGGCACCCGAAACCCCTAATGAACAGTCACTCTCACCCCACTTACCTCCCATACTTACCTTTTCACAACAACTGTTAAAATGTCTGACTGTGCTGCTTGACATTTAAACCTCAGAACATGGCAAATGACAGCTGTGAAAGGGGGCTTGCTTGATATACTGAATATTCTGTAGTACAAAGAATCTGCATTGATTTCAGCTGCATTCTATATTTCTGAAGAAGCAAAAGCTGGAATTCTCAGCTTGCAATGTGGACCTCAGTATTAACGGATAGCAAATGAGCAGAGTAGAAATCCAACTGTGATAGCCATTCTTAAGAATATCTGGGCAATCCTTTTTCACTCTAACCTCCGAAAAATAACTCAATGAATCAGAACATTTTGCCCTAAATCGCTTATAAATCCTTACAAATCATATATCTAATTCAGAGGCAATTAGGACAGAATGTGAACAGTGCTGTACTATTAATTAGTACCCGAAACTGTGTCAGTTGTCTAAAGTAAGTAAAAATCAAAATCTTTCATGTTTGTGAGGAGTCTGGACTAGATTTAATCAGGGTGTCAGAGATGAAAATAATATCCTAACCCATTGTGCTACCTAACACACCCCTTTTATTAAATCTTCTTTAATTATTTTATAGATGATGCTTTGAGTAAGTACCATTATATGAACTTTTGATTTATGAAGGGAAAATAATTGAATAAACACTATAATAAACAGATACAACAGTAAATCTAGATGTATGGCTATACGTTAAATTCGTAAATTTCTTGAATATAAATGATATGTGGCCAATTAGAATCCTGATGTGACTAATTACAATTCTGATTAGTAAATGCAAAATGAGTAATAGATACCATTATTACAAATGTAATCTCAATGCTCATACTCTGTATATGTGCATTCGAATTTTTCTGTGTATTTAGTGCAAAATTGGAAGAAAAGTATTTTTGACAATGGGTCTGCTTTACTTTGTTGGTCACTAAACAATGGTAAGTTCAGGTCAGTCAATAATGTTGAGTACAATGTAACATGCATTTACATTATACTTCTCAGAATCGGCTACATTTGTTGACTGTTATCTTTCTGCCAAAATGGTGATTTATGTTGACCTTTGTTTTACATGCCAATGCTTTTTCTTCAAAATTCAAACAAGAAAATCCTTTCACTGCAATAAATGTTGTAGATTTGATTTAAATGTCAATCTCTACCAGTGTAATTACCTGGAGTTATTATACTTAGCACAAGATTTTCAAATTTTTGATAATACCTTTCATTAGGTTTTTTTTAGCAAATGCTCACGAGCCAATCGAAATGAATCGAAATGCAGAGTAATATTATGTACTGTGAAGCGTAATGTTTCCTTTGAACCGAACCATTACTTCACACTCTGCTTAATTCATCACTACCCTTTCACTTCTGCATCAACAAGGATTCTCACTTCACATTATTTGGAGATGCCAGTGTTGGACTGGGGTGTACAAAGTTAAAAATCACACAATACCAGGTTATAGTCTAACAGGTTTAATTGGAAGCACACTAGCTTTCGGAGCGACGCTCTTTTATCAGGTGGTACTACCAACTGATGAAGGAGCGTCGCTCCGAAAGCTAGTGTGCTTCCAATTAAACCTGTTAGACTATAACCTGGTATTGTGTGATTTTTAACTCACTTCACATTGATAGCTTCACCTCACCCTCATATAAGAGTACTGCTGCAAGCTTGTATCCACCTTTGACAGCATGCACACACTACAACTATTCATTTATGATAGGCATACCATCCAAAGCATGACACTCTTTGACAATCATGCCTTTTTTGTGCAGAACAAGTTGATATACAATCACAGGTTCTAATGAGGGCCAGTTACAATTGCCTGCCCCTGCCAGATAATACAGAGGTGGTGATGCTTTCTACTATTGGAGTGGATGTAACCAAGGCTGTGGTTATCCTCCAATGTGATTTTCATCTCATATTCCACTTATTCCTCTCATCTGGCAATCTCTTTCCATTTACATTGCAGATAGTGCAAGTATTCACCTCTTGCTTCTCAGTCCTCTCTGCCCCCAACCATTTCTCCAACTGCAACCCTTCACAGCTGTCATTTGCCATGTTCTGAGGTTTAAATATCAAACTTGTCTTCATTCACTTATTGGATCTAAACACTACTGGAACGGCCAAAATGTTCTAACCATCCCTAACTGATCTCAAGGAGGTAATGATGATCAACCCTGTTGAAATATTGTCATCATGAGGTGTAACTGTATCTCAAGTGTTGTTATGAAGGAATTCCAGGATTTTGATTCAGCAACAGTAAAGAAGCAATCATGTATTTCTAGGTCAGATTAATTGAGAATTAGAAGGAAACTTGCAAATCATGATGTTCCAGTGGCTATGTATCATCGTTCTTCAAGGGTTTGTGAAATAAGTGAAATGCAAGATATGGATTATGGGATTAAATGCTGTCAAATTATATTACTAAAGTGCATCTTGCAAAACGTGTGTACTGCAACCAGTATGCACATGGTCATTGAGGACGTGAATATGTAAAGTGGTGAATACGTTTCAGATCAAACAGTTTTATTAAACTTTTTAGTACTGTAGGGACTGCGGTCAATCAGTGAAGCAAGGAACATTCTTCATCCTACCAACTGATTCATGATAGATAGTGAACAGGCTTTGGGCAATCAATGGTCAAGTTACTCACTGCAGAATATCCAGCTTTTGATCTGCTCTTGTAGCTCAAGTAGAAGTGTGGCTGATCCAATAGAGTTACTGCTCAGTATTAATCCCTCGTGTATTGATAGTGAGGAATTCAACAATGATAATACCGTGGAAGGTTAAGGACAAATTGTCCCAGAAGGCCATTGCCAGGCACTTGTTTGGCAGCCATTTTAGATTATATTCCTTCAGTATGGAAACAGACCCTTCGGTCCAACATGTCCACACCAACCCTCCAAAGAGTTACTCACCCAGACTCATTTCCCCCTGAATAATGCACCTAACACTATGGACAATTTAGTAGGGCCAATTCACCTGACCTACACATCTTTTGGAATGTGGGAGGAAACCCATGCAGACACTGGGGGAACGTGCAAACTCAACACAGGCAGTCACTCAAGGTGGGAATCAAAGCCGGGTCTCTGGAGCTGTGAGGCAGCAGTATTAACTGCTGAGCCACCGTGCCACCCACTTGTTTATCAGCTTAATCTGAATGTACAAAAGGTCTTGCACATATCAACATGGACTGCTTACATAATTGAGGACCTATGAATGGAATTGAACACTATGCAATCATTATTGAACACTCCTATTTCTAATCTTATGATGGAGATGACTCAGTCTCAAACACTGCCCTGAGGAGCTCCTGAGGTGATAACCTGGGTTTGACATAGTGAGAATTCAACAATTGTAACCATCTTTCTTTATGCTACAAGTCTCAGCCAGCAAAGTGACTTTCATATTAATACACATTGACATCAATTTTCCCTGGGTTCCTTTATCACACACTTTTCTTACACTCTCCACTCCTTGTTTGACTAGAAAAAAAATTAAAATTTTATAATAAGATGCTGTATTACTTGTTCAGTATTCTGAGTTAAACATGATGAAAATTAATGTAATTGTTAAAACCCAGTCAGGGAAAAGTATAAAAAATATTAAGAATGTCTAAATACTTCCTACTTGTCACCAGTGCATGCAAATAATCATATTCACTGAAGATGGAAAAATATACAATGTATCAGATAAAAATCTTTGTGAAGCTAAAAGTACAGATTTAAAAGGAAAAAGTGAGGACTGTAGATGCTGGAGATCAGAGTTGAGAGTGTGATGCTGGAAAAGCACAGTAGGTCAGGCAGCATCTGAGGAGCATAGAACATAGAACATAGAAAAATACAGCACAGTACAGGCCCACCACTGCTACTGGCAGGGCATTCCATGAACTCACGACTCGCTGAGTAAAGAATCTACCCCTAATATCTGTCCTATACCTACCACCCCTTAATTAAATCTATGCCCCCTCGTAATAGCTGACTCCATACGTGGAAAAAGGTTCTCATGGTCAACCCTACCTAAACCCCTAATCATCTTGTACACCTCTATCAAGTCACCCCTAAACCTTCTTTTCTCCAATGAAAACAGCCCCAAGTGCCTCAGCCTTTCCTCATACGATCTTCCTACCATACCAGGCAACATCCTGGTAAGCCTCCTCTGCACCCGTTCCAGTGCATCCACATCCTTCCTATAGTATGGCGACCAAAACTGCACACAATACTCCAGATGCAGCCGCACCAGAGTCTTATACAACTGCAACATGACCTCAGGACTCCGGAACTCAATTCCTCTACCAATAAAAGCCAGTACTCCATATGCCTTCTTCACCGCACTATTTAACTGGGTAGCAACTTTCAGAGATCTGTGTACATGGACACCCAAGATCCCTCTGCTCACACTACCAAGTATCCGACCATTAGCCCAGTACCCCATCTTTTTGTTACTCTTACCAAAGTGAATCACCTCACACTTACCTACATTGAACTCCATTTGCCACCTTTCTGCCCAGCTCTGCAACTTATCTATATCCCGCTGTAACCTGACACATCCTTCCTCACTGTCAACAACTCCACCGACTTTCGTATCATCCGCAAACTTGCTCACCCAACCTTCTAGCCCCTCCTCCAGGTCATTTATAAAAATGATAAACAGCAATGGTCCCAAAACAGATCCTTGCAGGAGAATTTTAGGCAAGAGCCCTTCATAAGGAAAGTCATTGAAAAAGGAAAGACAGCTGAAATTCACTGGTTACATCTACAAGCACTTTTTTTTTTCAGCTGAAGTAGTTGGTTTGAAGTAATGGTTGGCATTTCTCTTTCCTGCTGGAAGACACTCTGGTAGTTCTCCAGTGGTTTTCAGTAGAGGCTCTGTCAACCACAATACTTTATTACAGGACCTCTCTCCATGTTGGTTGTACATTCCATAGACCATAAAGGACGACATAAAGAGACTCAACAGCAACTTAGAAACAGATATGTATTGAGTCAGCAAACTATAGTCAAGCCAGGGGAAAAAGGTGGCTCAGGTACCAACTCCCTGGAAGGCACTTTCAAATTCTTCTGCAGTAGGAATGCTGGCCCAGCCATTCCTGATGAAGGGTTTATGCCCGAAACTTCAATTCTCCTGCTCCTCAAATGCTGCCTGACCTGCTGTTCTTTTCCAGCACCACACTCGTCTCTGATCTCCAGCACCTGAAGTCCTCACATTCTTCCAATTCTTCCAAACAGCATTGAACTACCTCTTTCAGTTGTTGACCAAACAAAACAATTACCCAGGTTGTTATGGTGAATCGAGTGATAGAGGATGCTGCAAATCTTCTTCAGTATTCGAATCCTCAGACAGATCAGTGCAGAGAATCAATGTAGAAGCCATGCCCCATTTTCACAGCTACTATATTCTGATGACAGTTAAAATATCTTAGAATTTCTCAGTGTGTTCAAGTGACGGGTGTATATGTAATTGGATAGAGTGGATGATGCAATGGTTAAGAGTGTAGGGTGAATGAAGAAAATGGGTAAGTGGTAGGACGTCAGATAGGTGAGGTGGTAGCTGGATAGAATGGTACTTGGGTAGGGTGGTTGGCTGGTAAGAAGGTGAGAAGACAACTTGGTAGGATGAGAGGATGGTAGGTGGGTAGGGTGGTAAGTGGGTATGGTAGGAGGTAAGTGTGACAAAGTCATAGCCATAGAATCATATAACATAGAAGAGGCCCTTTGGCCCATTGAGTCTGTGCTGACTATCTATACTAATTCCACTTTTCACACATAGCAACCTTTGGATGAGCATATAGTTTCTCAAATCCCCTCTAACCATCCTGCCCTTCACCTTATAACTACACCTCCTGGTTTTTGACCGTTCAGTTAAGGGGAACAGCTGCTTCTTATCCACCCTGTCCATGCCCTTCATAATCTTATATCCCTCAATCGGGCTTCTCTTCAACCTTTTCTACTCTAATGAAAACAACCCGAGTGCATCCAGCGTCTCTTCATAGCTAAAATGCTCCAATCCAAGCAACATCCTGATGAATCTTCTCCGCACTACCTTTGGTGCAATCACATCCTTCCTGTACTGTTGCAACCAGAACTGCATAGAGTACTCCAGCTGTGGCCAAACCAAATTTCTGTTCAGCTTCAACATAACCTCCTGGCTCTTATAATTGATGCCATAACTAATAAGTACAAGCATCCCATATGCCGTCTTAACTAACCTATTAACCTATCTGATCACCTTCAGGGATCTGTGGACCAGCAACCCAAGATCCCACAGTTCCTCTGAGATTACTAATGTCCTGCCATTTATTGAGAACTATCTTCCTACTTCCTCCAAAATGCATCACCTCACACTTTTCAAGGTCAAATTTCATCAGCCAATGATCAGTCCATCTGATTAATCCATCTACACCATCCTGTAACCTAAGACTTTCTTACTCGCTATTAATCACATGGCCAATTTCTGAGTCAGCTGCAAACTTGCTTATTAGTCCCCAGTCATTCCCATCTATATTAGGGAGACAGGCCGCCTACTTGCGGAATGCTTCAGAGAACACCTCTGGGACACCCGGACCAACCAACACAACCACCCTGTAGCCCAACACTTTAACTCCCCCTCCCACTCCACCAAGGACATGCAGGTCCTTGGACTCCTCCATCGCCAGACCATGGCAACATGACGGTTGGAGGAAGAACGCCTCATCTTCTGCCTGGGAACCCTCCAACCACAAGGGATGAATTCAGATTTCTCCAGTTTCCTCATTTCCCCTCCCCCCACCTTGTCTCAGTCAAATCCCTCGAACTCAGCACTGCCTTCCTAACGTGCAATCATCATCCTGACCTCTCCACTCCGGCCTATCACCCTCACCTTGACCTGCCTCCACCTATCGCATTTCCAAAACCCCTCCCCCAAGTCCCTCCTCCCTACCTTTTACCTTAGCGTGCTGGACACACTTTCCTCATTCCTGAAGAAGGGCTTATGCCTGAAACGTCGATTCTCCTGTTCCTTGGATGCTGCCTGACCTGCTGCGCTTTTCCAGCAACACATTTTCAGCTCTGATCTCCAGCATCTGCAGCCCTCACTTTCTCTCATCTATATTGTATATCAGACACAAAAAGGGACCCAGCACTGATACCTGTGGTAGGTCAGTGGATAGGTGTCTCCAGCCACACAATCTTCTATCACCACTCTTTATCTCCTACCAGTAAGCCATTTAGACCTACCTTGCCAAGTTATCTTACACCCCAAGTATTTTTACCATCTTTGTCAGTTTTCCATATTGGACCCTGTCAAAGGCTTTGCTGAAATCCATATGAACTATCTCACCTCGACACCTGATCACTCCCTTCAAAAATTCAATCCAGTGTTTTAGGTATAATCTCCATCTAGCAAAGTGATGCTGACCATCCCTGAGCAAAACTTGCCCGTCCAAGTGGAAATTAATTATCTTTTTCAAACTTTTCTTTAATAGCTTCCATACAACTGATGTGAGATTCACTGATCTCTATAATTCCCTGGTCTAGTTCTGTCAACCTTCTTACAAAATGGAATTACATTAGTTGTTCTCCAGTCCACCTCCCCTATGGCCAGAGTGGAATTAAAAATTTGGATATGAACTCCTCTAATTTCCTCTATTGTCTGCCACAGTAATCTGGACAGAAGTCATCTGGACCTAGGGATTTGTCCTCTTTTAAAACCCAACAAAACACTCGGTATCAATCTGCTCAAGAGTTTTACTGTCACTCTCCCCAAATTCTGTATCTATCATCTCCTCCTCCTCCTAAGTGAAGACAGAGATTTAATATCCTATCAATTTCTCTGGCTCCACATACTGTTTTCCCCTTGGTCCCTACCCCTTACCTTATTGTACTAATACTCTGAGTCCCCTTCTCCACTGAACTAGCTTAAACTCCTCCAAGCACCACACGTAAGCTAACCCACAAGGATGTTGGTCCCCCATTTTGGTTCAGGTTCAGACTGTCCCATGTGTAGAGATCTCAACTTCTCCAGAAAACGGTTTCAGCGATCTCGAAATGTGAAACCCTCTCTCCTGAGCTAACCCTTGAGCCGTGCATTCATCTCCCTGGCCTCCGATTTCTGTTTTTGCTAGCAATACTAGTAATCCAAAGATTACAACCCTTGAGGTCCTGCTTGTTTCATCTACTGCCTATCTCCCTGAATTCACGATGCAAACCTCATCCTTCATTCTATCTACCTCATTGATGCCAACATGTACCACAACCTCTAACTTATTTCCTTTCCCCTTTGCATTGTCCTGAAATGAATCAGTGACACCCCTGCCCCTTGCCGGAGTGGGGGGGGGATCACACTATCCTGGATTCACCTGACGAAGTTTATAATTACAAATAAACCTGTTGGGCTATAACCTGGTGTCATGTGACATCTGATTTTGTCCACCACAGTCCAACGGCAACACTTCCACATCAGGTTTGGCAGTATTCAGATCAGCTTGGGTCGAAGGAGATAGCATTTCAGGGTGGAAGTGGTATGGTGGAATCTAGTCAGGTCAGGACTGGAGGGAGTGAATGTTTGTGGATGTGAAGCAAATCAAATGTACAGTATCATCTTTGTTGTTTTTGGAGGCAGGAAATATTCTATTACACTTATGATTTGTGCTTTATAGATGGTGAACAGGCCTTGGGGAGCTAGGAAGTGAGTTACTCATTGCAGTATTCCCAGCTTCTGATCTACTTTTGTAAATACAGTATTTTTATGGCTAGTTCAGTTCAGTTTCTAATCAATGTCAATCTCTATGATGTTGGGTTTCAGTGATGGTAATGACATTGAATATTGAGGAGCAAAGATTTGGTTGCCTCTTTTTGGGACAGTCATTGCCTGCCTTTTATGATCAAAAAGAGCAATTAGCACTTGTAACACCAAACCTGGATATTGTTCAGGTATTGCTGCATTTGGACATGACCTGCTTCAGTATCTGATAAATCATTAATGGCACTGAACATTTTGCAATCATCAGCAAACATCCTCAATTCTGACTTTTATGATGGCAAGAAGATGGTTGGACATAGGACACTACCCTGAGGAACTCCTGCAGAGATGTCCTGGAGCTGAGATGACTGAGCTCCAACAACCATGATCATCTTCCTATGTGTAAGATATGACTACAACCAGCAAAAGGTTTTCACCCTGATTCTCATTGACTCTAGATTTGGAAGAGTCTGGACCACAAGCTTCCTGCAATAGTGTTTGTAGTTGTTGTAGGAAGAAAATTTATAATACAACAAGTAGATAAATTGAAAATAATAGTAGCAAAATTGTAGCATTAGAAGTAAAATTGCCGATAATGGAACATAATACACTCACGTTTAGAATGTCATGTCTCTGGCCTCTTGCGTTTATACAACACACGGCCTCAGTAATGATGTTGTAGATGTTTGAGGTGGATTGATAGTCATGGTAGAAGGATTATTTATGATGTAACCATATAATGCATTTCAGAATCCTTTAAAATATTAAGTTTTTTCCGCTAAATGATGTATATTGACCCCAATTATACGCTCTGAAATTGCTTATAAATTAATTCGAAAAATACTTCTGCTGTAATGAATTTGAAGCACTTTTTCTAATAAAAACATAAACAATCCAAATCATTGTAATTGCTTGGAGTTATCCCATTTAGTTCAGGATTTCCTGTAATTTCTGAAATATCTATCCACTTCTGACCTTTGTCAGTAATGCAGACAAACCAGCAAATCTACCATGCAAAGTAAGATTACATTCTTTGTAATCAGGCTTAAAGTCATGATCATCCGACTCGACCATGAGACTATTATTACTGAGCTAAAACAGACACAATAAGGGTTTTGGATCCTGTGCAGTGTGACTTTCAAACAATAGTCAGTGTAAGCACGAGTCTGACATATATTGATTGGATGCCCAGTATTGATCTAAAAATAACAGCTCAAGCCATATATAAACCTATAGTTCAACTGACAAGCCTGAACATCAATGTTATTCCAAGAACAAATTGTACCTGTCACTTTGCTGACAAGGTTAGACTGGAAGACACCTTCACCAGGGAGAATATTATCGTGAGTTTAGGTTTTGTTTTTGGAGAAAAATAATGGCTTGTATTTATGGTGGGCATTGTCTTGAGCCAATGTGGTCTCCCAGTCTCAAAAACCTCAAGATGATGCCTGGTGCGGACTGGAGATGTGGTCCGGCACAGATCTGAACTTTTTAATTTCTTTATTCTTCTAATTTATTCCTAAGGCTTTGTACCCCGATACCTTTTGTACCTAAGATGGCACAAAGGTCTGACATGCTGAACTTTTTATCTCTATATTTTTCTAATTTATTTCTAAGAATCTGTACCTAGGTACATTTGTTCCCTAGATAGCACCATAAACAGCGACTTTGTAAATTTTTCATTGTACTTATATGAGTACATATGACAATAAACCTAATTCTAATTTTAATTTTAATGACAGTGAATTTGACTGTATGCCAACATTACTTCATTGAAGCTAACAGTGAATTTAAGAATCACCACATTCACAGTAAAACATGGAAATTTCTGTCCAGAGAGCGCACTATTAAAGTGTACCAAAAGTGCATCCCACAATCAATGAATAAATTCAGAAGAATTATGCTATTAATCTCACTGCACTGCAAACCTTACAGATGTTAAACCTATTGAAAAATGTACATCTGGGTTTTTAATCCGGCTCATCCATTCACCAGAAAGTAGATCCTTTGCTTATTCCCGATTAATCTTTCACTTTGAGCCATTTCTCTTGGCAGCTTTTCGTCAGTGCTGGTCTCATATTACCTTCCATTCTCATGGATAGAGCAAGAAAGTAGGACTCAAATCTATCTCTCCTAGAAGAGGAATCAACCTCACATTATTGGTATTGTTCTGGATCATCTGAACGAGTCATCTGAACTAACTTTGATAGTCGGTTAATTTCATAATTACTCATAAACTGACCTTGAAAAGCAAACTTTACACTTGTGGAATGTTACATTTCACCATTATAGTAACATATTTTAGTTTTTACTTGAATCCAGTCATAAACATTATCTGAGTATTTAGATTAAAAGTGAAAAATAAACTGCTTTAAACTTCCTTGTTTGCTGCATGTGAAAATATTCCAGTGTTATTGGCTCTTTGCCCTGCTTACTCAAATCGCTGTTGTTGGACTGCAAGAGATAACTTCAGAAAAAAAAGGATATCAATAGTACAGAGATCATTAGATACTAATGGGAAGAATGTTTCACGTTTAGTTGCATATTTGTTTTGACAATACTACAAATCCAACCCAATGCATCCTTCAGGCAGTATCCACAGCACCTTGTCTCCAGGTATTAAAGGATAATGTATGTTTATAGATGGTGGACAGGCCTTGGGGAGCTAGGAAGTGAGTTACTCATTGCAGTATTCCCAGCTTCTGATCTACTTTTGAGTTCAAAAGCTTTAATAACTCTTCCTAGAGTAAGAAAAATTAATTGTTTTCTGTAATCAACAGAATTGCTTGTCCAGTTGAAATGAAAAGAAAATCACATTCCAGATACTGAGATAAAGATTTCCAATTTTTCCCTTAAGGTTTGATTGGCTAGATGAGAACCTTGATTAGAGTGGTGTTGGAAAAGCACAGCAGGTCAGGCAGCATCCGAGGTGCAGGAAAATCAATGTTTCAGGCAAAAGCCCTTCATCAGGAATGAGGAATCTTGCTCATAGGAGGCAAGGACCTTATTTCCATACATTTGCATCTTATTACTAGCAAATCTAGTTTAATGTATGTGCTCTCCACAATTCTCTCTGAAACTGTGAGAAACCAAATGATGCCAAGTTCTGATTTGAGTAGTTGTCTGGAAGGTGCAACATGCCAGCATCATCTCTGAGCCTCCATGTTGGGTATCATTCCCCAGCACCTCAGGGACATGCTCTGTGGACAGCAACCACTTGCAAACTCTGTCCACCAACATCCATAGTAGCAAAACTCCAGCCTCATTTCAACATCATGGCCAGTCTCAGGTATAGTCAGAAGACCCTTCACTACTTCACTATTGAATGTTGGAGCTCATTGACAACATACATTGCAGTGCTTTTCCCAGATCGCTCTATGAGCACCTCTGCATCTGCATCTATCTAAAAGCATTTTGATTGTTTTCTTAGCACTCATTCACTATATGCCTATTTAGGTAGTGACAGAATCTCTGACTTGCCTTGCCTTTTGTGAATTTTCACTTCACTCAGGACCTAAAGGCCCACAGTATTTCTGCCTTGTCCTGTATTTTAAAACAGGTAAAAAGACATCTTGTCAGCACCGAACCAAGAGGCTGGACATGTTGTTGTGCAGAACAGCAAGCACACTGCATACGTTTCAACCAAATGACCACCTGAAGGTCGAGAGGAAGTGATCTTACTTGAGTGAAGGGGGATTACAGTTAGTCTGGTGCAGCCACAGTCAGTCAGGGGCATCATTCGATCCCCCTCCAGATGTTGGGCACAGCCAGCTGGGTGCTTGGTGTGATCAGAGTCCCCATGTCCTTGCACTTTAGGATTTGGGCCAACTTCAATACTGGAGGTCATGTCTGACCAGTACAGATGCATCACTGTGGAGATTTAGAAGGATCAGTTTGGGGACTGGGCTGTACTCAGGCAAGATTGTCCTCACTGGTCAGTCCTGGCGATGGGCCATGGTCAGTCTGTGGATTTGAATAGTAAATATTGAAGGGATTTATCAGAGGGGCAAACCCATGGTATGTTGAGGAATTTAAGAATGTGAAATGTGAGCATTGTAGGCTTTATACTGGGATACACAGTGGATAATGATAGTAAAGGGGGTAACTCCACATGTAGTGGTGGGTACTCATATAGCATGGGAGAGCACAGCGGACTGTGCAGGGTTTTCACAAGTCACCACCACTCTGAAGGACAGTGCATAATGATAGTGGGCTGGGGGCTGATGGGGAATATGGTGATGTTGACAGGTAAATGAAAGAGGGTGGTGGAAAAATGAGGAGCCTCAAATCTGATGGGATTGACAGAGATAGCTACACAAATAAATGCAATAAGAATTAGTGTGAATCATGACTTTCAGGCTGAGTGAAGAACTCATAATCATGATCATGTTCTGGATACTATTCCATCTGGTACCAAATGTGCAATAAGGATGAATAGTAATTGCTAACACATTCAAAGCAGGTGGAATACCTTTCTCATTTTTGTCTATGGCGACAGGATGGACATGTTTGCACTATGTGTCAGAGAATGGATGCTAATAGGGAATGTGGCATCAACCATTCTTAGGTGAATGTGTTGTCCACTGAAATTCATAAAGGTAGAATGAACCTTTTCCCACAGAGAAGGTTGCACTCATGAATGATCATGCAAACAAAAGTGGTCATAAGTGTGGAACACGAGTGGAAGCAAGGCCCTTTTACAAGCTTATCCCCATTTCATTACCACTTTAATAAGATCACTGAATGAAACTCAGGAATGTAAGCCTTGAAGAATGCCAGAACTCTGCTGTTATCCAGACTGCTTCTCAGAGATGAGCAACACCTTGCCAAAATAACTGCCATCCTCCTTAGGATGTATAAAGACTCTACTTAACATGGTAGCCATATCACCCAGTCCAAAAGCTAAAATAATGGTTGATCAGACATGCCATGACTTAATGTGCATATATATTTACAGATTTGAGAGCACAGCTACGTGATGTATCTACCTAAGTCACTTATGCTTCCTTGGAGAACTTTTTGTTCTGTTGCCCTTCCAATACAATTAGGTGCAGTCCAACGGTCTGTAGCCGGGATGAAAGGAGCCGAAGCCCTAGTGGAGCGTGTTGGCCTGGAAAATTTAAGCAAATGACCCCATGGGTATTTGTAGTTAGAGGGGCCTGGCATGCTGGCTGTGTCCTGACCGGATGCAGGCTTACTGCAACTTTCACAGGGTTGAGGATCGCCAGCAGGGTGGAGGTGGAGGGGCTCAATATCTCTGGAGTATCCTGAAAGGAGTCTTTTTCTGCTGTTTCTCCTCCATCTAGGTGCCTACTGGCATCACCATGATCTTTGAGAGGAAAGGGAAGATCTCTTTGGAATGAGGTTGAGGACCATATTACTCTTGCAACAATGCTGCTGATACTGACCATCATTAGCTAAAGCAGTGGAGTGCAGGTCTATGTACAATTGGGCAACCACTAAGTTTTCCTCTGGCCCTGGCAAGCATGGTGGCCAGCAACCTGTCTCAGGAGTCAGGTAATGTAAAAGCAGAAAGAGCTGATTGTGACTAATCAAGGAACAATGCAACCGATTTAAGAGTAACAAAGAGGATTTGCATAATTGCAGTTGTTCTGACAAGGGTGATCTTTTGAGGTTTTGAGGCTTTTGAGGGACATGGATAGGATAAATAGACAAGGTTTTTTCCCTGGGGTGGGGGAGTCCAGAGCTAGAGGGCATAGGTTTAGGGTGAGAGGGTTCATATTTAAAAGGGACCTAAGGAGCAACTTTTTGAGGTAGAGGGTGGTGCGTGTATGGAATGAGCTGCTAGAGGAAATGATGGAGGCTGGTACAATTACAACATTTGAAAGACATCTGGATGGGTATATGAATAGGAAGGGTTGATAGGGATATGGGCCAAGTGCTGGCAAATGGGACCAGATTAGGTTAAGATATGTGGTCGGCATGGACAAGTTGGACCGAAGAGTCTGTTTCTGTGCTGTACATCTCTATGACTCCATGACTTTAACTATGAACATGCAAGATGATATAAAACGTCAGTCATTTGTTGACTCTTTTAACTCTTTTTTAGATATATCGGTTTCTGTGAGCACCGAGAAAAAATTACGTTCTACTTCAGAGAAAAGTTTATTATGTGTAAATATTTATATAACAAATCTGATGCAGTCTGAAATCATACCATCATGTGAAACATTTAGTTTTTGTTTGTATTAATGTGTTAATCTATGCCATTTCTATATATTCCTTGGTGATTGAACAGGGTTTGGATTTATGAGCAACAATACAAGATAATGTGAGATTTCAGATTGTATGTGTAGAGGGAGCTATTTGATTACATTTTCAAAGTTTAGTTCACAGCATTTATCATTAAGGCCAGCCTCCACCTAAATACATCATAACATTTTAATGCATTTTTTAACAATAAATTAATAAGATAGAAGTCAGTTAACTAATCACATTGCTTTGCTTCATATAGTCAAATGGTTTAAGAAACCTGCAATTCTCATTCATTCAATTTTTTAAAAACTTCATTCACAGGATATAGACACTGCTGGCTGGGCCAACATTTGTTGCTCATCCCTAGTTACCCACGAGAAAGCGGTGGTTAGCTACCTTGTCACTTAGAGTTAACCATTGTTTGATATAGTTGTAAGCTGAACTTATATATAATATATATTTTAAGTTTTGTTTTACTCTTTGAAATGTATTTATATAGTTTTATTTTTAGTTGATATTGATTCATGAACTTTTACAGCAAGAAATGAGGCCATTTAGTCTCCCATCATATCTACATCAGTCAATAAGGGTCGAGAGAGTGGTGCTGGAAAAGCAAAGCAGATCAGGCAGCATCAGAGGAGCAGGACAATTGACCGTTTCTGGCATAAGTCCTTCATCAGGTATGATAAAGGTCTTATGCATGAAATATCAATTCTCCAGATCCTCGGATACCACCTGACCTGCTGTGCTTTTCCAGCTCCTGCTGCGCCAGTCCACACTTTCTCCATCAGTCAATAAAGTCCTGATTTCACTCATTCCCTGTTCCAGCTCTTCACCCATGGTCCTAGAAGCCATGAAAATTCAAGAGAATACTGACCTGTTGCATAAGTATTCCAAGAGTTTCTGGTTCAGTAACCTTTTCAGGCAGTGGGTTCTAGGTTCCTACCAACCTCTGTGTGAACAAACATTCTCATCAACATTCCTCGCAGACTTCTACCTTAATCCATGACCCCTGGATATCAACCCATCCTTGAGTAGAAAAAGTGCTTCCTGTCTACCTTATCCATGCCCCTCAAATTCTTAAACACCTCTATTAGGTCCCCCAACCTTCGCTGTTCCAAGGAAAATAACCTCAGACAATCTAATCTTTTTTTCACATAGCTCAGACCTCCCAGCCTTGGCAGGATCCTCTCTAATGTGACCATCCTCTCCTTATAAAGTGATGACGATAATTGTATGCAGTACTCCATGTGGCCTAATCAGCATTTTATGCAGTTCCAGCACAACTTCCCTGCCGTTGTATTCTTTGCCTCAGCTAAAAAAAAGCCAAGAATCCTGTATGCTTTCTTAACCACTTTACTACCTACCCTGTACCTTTAAGGATCTATTGCACAGCCTGATCACTTTGGTTTTTAGTCCTTTCCATCCATGAAAAGTGTCCTATCATCTATGGTGTAATCCCATGCCTTATTAGCCCTCCCTATAAAGCTGTTAATATAAAGCTGAATAAATGACATGCTTGGGTAATGTTGCAGTTAAAAGCTCCACATTTTCTACTCAATAAATCTAAACAGAAATTGTACTCGACAGAATTGTAGGTGCACCTCAGTGGGCGGCAGAGGCAATTTTGGCGATTTTTTTCTGATCAAAAAATTCATGTCGAGATGATATCAAGAATAATGACATGTAGTTATATATTATTGCAGACAATGCATCTCAAGAGGTAAAAACATGTTTCAGACAAGATCAGCAGTTGCATACTTTTCTCAAATCAAAGTGCAGGGAGGAACATGTATAGACAGGGTAAAAGTCAATTCCTAAGTAAATGAATATAATAACTGATCCATCAGGAAATGGGTGAAATTAATTTATCTTATAGATTTAGGTGTTTAGAATAATGCTATTGATATGATAGTCAAAGAAATAGCATTGTGGTTAAAAAGGGCAGGGCGAAAAGTAGCTGGGAAAAATTGGATAGGGATTGAGGGAGAAAACCAGCCAGAAAGAAGAAGTAAGAAAAATATCAAATATAAGATTTTTTTAAAAAGTCTGTAATATTTTAAGACTGAAGTGGTAAAATAATGAAAGTTCACATATATATGTGTTCACTTTTTGGGAACGAGGTTGAGCAGCTGTCATAAAAATTATCCGATGGATTTTTACTTTTGAAGCTGTAACTCGAGTTGAGAAAATTTCCAGTTTCATACATGTCTCTCAGGAAACAGTGACCCAAGTGCATGCTTCTTACCTTGGGATGACAGGTGGGTGTTGGAGTTGGGCTGCTGCCATCTGGATAAGACCAGAGGTGGCCACTTGAGACCCACCTTGGTCCTCTGCAACTTTGTTTTAATTGTTTTATTAAATGATCCTCTCCTTTTAAGAGGTTAAGAGATGAGGAGATGAATATAAGGCACCACACCCCTGTATTGACTGCTTATGCCCTACTGTGAACTGTTCTCCTGCTGGAGAACTGGTCCAGGGATGCAACAGCCTTTTATAGATGGCACGGGTGTGAGGAATGCCAGTTAATTCCAGCACATCTGGCAGGTGGTGAGTTGTTCCAGAATGGTACATGGTGATTGATCTGTTGAGTTTTGTGGTACATGGCATGAAAGCACTTAAGGCCTTGTGGAAATATAAACTTTCCAAAATACAACTCACATCTAGCCAAAACAATCATAAGATTCAGTCCTAAGAAATATTACATTGCTAAAAAAAAGACCATCTTTTGTTCAAGGTGCATTGTTCCTGATATGTATTAACAGCCAGAATTTATACATCAAAATATTCCTTCTGAGACAAGCCACAATTATAAGATAATGATTCTTGCCACAGAAGGAATAAAATCAGAAACATCTGAGAACATTGAGAAAAAAGATTCTCTTTCTTTGACGTTAGTGTGCCTAGTTCAGCAAAAGTGATCAAACCTGAAGAAAAGCTGAATCCAAACTAAAGTCTTTGAAAATGTGGAAGGCAGCTCAAAATAACTGCATCCAGGAAAAACAAAAATGAACCAGCTCAGCTGCAAAACATCACTGAAATCTTAAGATCAACATTGCAAAGTATTATTTCCTCAGCTGAGAAGATACTTGTTTTCAATTTTACCTTCCTTCAATGTATATCTTAATCTGTTTGTTTGTTTGTTAGTGTGTGTGTGAAACACTGAATTCAGCATTGGCTTTACATTTTAAGTAATCTTTTACTGAAAGACTTCTTTGTAAAACTAACTTCTTCATTATGATTACAATAAGATGAATGTACACTTTGTTTCTTCAAGGTTTTAATGCACATTCAAATATAGATAGAATTGAGGATCAGACAGATCTGTTTAAAATCTCAATCGCTCTGCCTAAGCAATCTCATGACGAACAAGAGAATTTATTCACTCCTCCAGACTTGGTTTTAACACATCTGGATAGTGATTGATCAAAAAAATGCATCAGAAAGCCAGGGCATCCTTGCTTCAGTGGCCTTAGCCCTCTGTAAATAAAATAACAACATTATTCACAGAGAAATGTTTGAGTTCAGAACATTTATATTGTATTTCTTTCAGTGTTTCAATAGTTTACATTTCAATCAGAATAAGAAAGAACAACCTTTAAATAAAATCTGATCTTATAACAGCTTTTAGATTTTCTTAGAATGTTACTACTGTGTAAAAATAAAATCAAAACTCCTTAATTCTGATTACCTTAAGAGGCTTGCATATTTTTCTTCATGGCTTCTTCAGTCACTGTGGTTCCTTTTAACTACTCCACATAAAGAAGTAGATTCTTTAATTTGTATTTCAAACATTGCAATACAATACAATTCCACTGTCTTCCATCAGTGGGAAACCAATGATCATTACTGCCACCACACTCCATGTAACACAAAGCCTTTCTAAGGACACTAGAGTATGTTAATTGTACATCTCAGGGATGACCTGAAGCTCTGCCCTGCTGCAAACCTAGCAAAATGAGGAGAATCCAGCCCCTCCTGCAGGAATAACTAAAAGAAGCATGTCTGTGAATTCAGTACGTCCACAGATAATATGCTTCCTGAAATATGCAGATTGTTACATAAATAAAAAAAGTAGATACTATTATAAAATATCTTAAACGTTACATATGCAATTTATGATTCTGATATTCAAAGTCCTAACTAAGTGTAATAATATTTGGAAGCAATGACAGTTAAATTCAAACTGTCTTAACATTAATACAGTGATGATATTCTAAGAAAATCTAAAAGCTATTCTAAGAACAGATTCTTTTTAAAGATTCTTCTTCCTTACTCTGATTGAATTGTAAGCTATTGAAACACTGAAAAATGTACAAAATAGATGTTCTGAACTCAGACAGTCCTCTGTGAATAATTCTAGTGAATGCGAGTTCTGAATACTTACTTCAATATCTGCAATGACTGCAGGCTGCCTTTGAACAGTGAATCAAAGTGCAAGCATACTTACATGCCAAGATATCTATAAAGCAATGTAGCAAACTTATCTCAGCTCCAATATTACTCTTTTGAATTGAAGTGGGACTAACTGACATTTAACTTTGAGAATCTTTATTTTGCAGATTTTAACCAACATCAATTGAAATTTTTCTGGGGATGAGGTAAGTGAAAGGCTAAGTTTTGATCAGCTATGATCGTCTTGAATGGCAGCACAGGCTCAATGATCTAATCCTGTTATGATGCTCCTAAATATTTGCAGTATGCAATTTTCTTGTGGGTCAGATTTAAAGAGTAAGGTCAGGGCTTTATGCCTCCCAGAGGAGCTTGCTGGGGAGAGTGGGGGAAGATGAGAGTAGATTTATTTGCCATGCCAGTGGTGCCACCTTATACCTAATCACCCATGCCCACTGCTGTTGTATTTTAATCAGGAGTTTAGAGATTTCAGGTGACCCCTAGTTCACAGGTGACTTCAGGCCTTTCAACAGCTAGTTTAATTGATACTTAAAGACCTGCTTCTGCCACTCTGGTATTTCACCCACAGTGGAGGGGGCGAGGGGTATGGGAGGAACCTGTGCCACCTATTAAGCCCATCAGGGGAAACAAGACAGACTGATTGCTGGTCAAATAGCAGGCGCCTCCTTTCTGGGCACACTGTACACATTGCAATCCCCTCCCCCAGAACCAAAGTATTTCCTCCACCTATCCTAGTCATCCTAACTCCTGCCTTAACAAAATGCAAGTGCTCCCTTACTACAACCTCCCAGACAGGCTCCTCTGAGCTTAACCCCATTTGGGTCCATTGCAGTTTGCCTTCCTCTAGAACTACCTTGTGGTGACCACTGCTGTCAGCTGCATTGCTGGGACAAGAGAGCCTTTGGCCCATTGTTTGGCCACCAGCTCTCAAAGGCAGGACTTCTTCCTCAATGGAGGCAGAAGATCTGCCTGAAGCCAATTAATCATCTGAGCTTATTCCTGATTTTCATGGTAGAGTGATGGTGAGATGCAAGAGCCCTGTCTTCTGTATACAATTCAGTTCAAAGAAAACCCACCAAACATAGGACACAATCATTTATGGAAATGGCTCCAGGGAAAATTCCATTTTAAATACAAGTGAACCTTCCTAAAATGGTCAATTTCAGTTTCATATACCTCATATCTCACCCACAATTATAATGGTATAATTACAGAGACCGGAAAAGCACAGTGAGCTGAAAACTGTGTGCTTTATTAACTGAGTGCTAAATTTGCAAGTTGGTGTAGAGAGGAAGGTGGCGCTGCCTTTTGTAATTTTTTTTTAATCGCCAGTAGTTGATGAGTGCTGTCTTATGTCAACAAGCTAGGAGGTTGTGACACTATTAATTTAAGAAGTTTAATTAATTATCCATCGACTGACCGACTACATAAGGCATACATAATAGGGCAGATGGTCATGTTGCTACTGAAACATCTACAAATCTTTATAATGCATTATGAATCTGGATAACCACATCTATGGTAAGTTGTTGCTGCTTGATTAAAATTTATACAGAACTGAGCTGGACACTGAGCTGCAGGTATTTCAGGGCAAACGTAAGGCAGAGGGTTCCTAGGTATATTGTTCTGAGAGATAAAAACAAGGACTGCAGATGCTGGAAACCAGAGTCTAGATGAAGTCAGCCCTCTCTCACAACCCTTCTCAGGTCTGTTAAAATTTTAGATTTGGTCAATACTCAAGAGCAGGAATCTATGACTGTGAATGAGGCAGGTCCAGATATCCAGTATGCAGTGACAGAGAAGCCTCTGTCCTTGACTTTGACCAGCAGCTACAAGGTGCTTGCTCTCTGTGTAGATGATAAGAAAGACCACAATGTTGACAGCATACTGACCCTGGCATCATGGTGCAGGAATCCATTCAAGTGGAGAGAGCAAAATGGAATGTGGTAATGATAGAGTACCAGGGGAAATAGATGTTGTACCCCAGCTATGACCAAGAACTCTGAAGGTTGTGTAATCTATATCATTCCAGGGTTGACAACAACTAACAACTGAAGACAGCCTTGTACTGGGAAGGGGAAGAAGTTGCCATGGTCCTTTAAGAAACCAATGGCATAGGTACATCTAAGAAATATTTTCTGTTGAGAGAGTTTGAGGAGTTAGGGTCCATATTGAAATATAGAACATTGAAAGTACTCTCTCTATTTTGTTAGCTGATGAAGAACCCAATCAGCATAAGGTCAGGTAGATTAGATAGTTAATTGTGTCGCTCAGAGTGTTATGGGAAGCTGTTTGTATTCCTACAACACTGGCACTTTTCTCAGGAAAAGAACGTTTTGGTCTGCTGGGACATAAACCAGGCAATGATCTGTGCAACGGTCAGTCATAAACCTAGCTCTGCATAAAAGGCTTTAAACTTGCAGAAATGAGAGGATAGTTTGAATGAAAGGAGGAATAGAAACTCAAAGAGAAATGTTGAGGCAAGAAAGCTGTGTAAAAATATGGATAAAGACAGATAACATGGAACAGGAAGGAATCAAGAGTTTAAATATGACAGTGCATCATTCAATAATGTCCATTTAGGGAATACCAGGAAAAAGAAATGAAAGTCTCATAATCTGAATGCACAAAGCATCTGCAATAATGTAGATGAATCTAAGATTTAATTGTCATTGCAAAGATATGAAACAGGATTATGTGAGTTGCTGAATTTCCTGCATCCCACCAGGTATTAGAAGTAAATGTTCAAAGTTAATGTTTTATGCTATGGCATAGATTCCTGACAGCACAAGCATTGTATGTTTAAAACAGTTGCATGTCATCATGACATGTAATGGTCCAGTATAACAATACCCTCTTTGTCTTTAGTTACCCTCAAAGTGTAACATAGTAAGTGTGATCAGTCAGCTATATATGTAAAACATATATAGTAATGTCAGTAAGCACAAATCCCAGAGTGTGGAAAAGTTTTCCTAGCCCTTGAGTGGAATGGATGATAAAGGAAATGTGGGAAAATATGGCCAGATTGAAGAATCTGAATCTCAATAATAGGAAAAGTAATTTTAACTTTTCCCTTAAGCCTTCAATGATTCTTTCTGAATCTCACGAGTAAACAGCAGCTACCTTATTTCCATACACTTACAACTTATTTTCAGCTATGTGTAGCGGATGAGCTAAATTGATGCTAACTGGAACTCTTTCCCCTTCAAGGGCAGAAGACCCTCCTTTTGAAATTGTGGGCATTCTGATTATCCAGCAGCAGAAACAATTTCAACCATACCAGAGTTAGTCCAGGGGCTGCTGGGACAGCAGCCAGTTCCAGGATATAGGCCTTGATGGGTTGCAGACAGGTACATTGGGGAATTAGGCAGGGAAGGTTTGAGAACCAGTGGTGTGGAGGGTTGAGATATAAAATCCAGACAAGGAGGAAGGAAGGTGGTGTACTATCATTTGGACAGATGCTCCAAATGCTCCAAAGGTACCCCTTGAAAATAGCACTCCCTTTTCCTTCCTGCCCTTCTAAAAAACCTCAAAAAAAAGTCTTCATACTCCTGCCTGCCTACCCAACTGTATTTAGGCATAGGAATAACAAACTCAACTGACCCTCATTTATTTATTAAAATATGGCTCATAGGTCCACCCACACCCTATACATTATTCTTTCGTCATTCATTCGCAGGATAAGGTCTTCGCTGACCATCCCTCATTACCCAGAGGGTGGTTAGGTGTCAACCACATGTAGGCCAGGCTGGGTAAGGATGGCAGTTGACTTCCCTAAAGGACATGAGTGAAACAGATTTTTTTTTCTGACAATAGACAATGGATTCATGGTCATCATTAGACTCTAAATGCTGGATACTTTCGAATTCAAATTCCACTATTTGCCATGGCAGGATTCAAACCCAGGACCCCAGAAAATTATGTGGGTCTCTGAGTTAATAGTCCAGCAGTAATACCACCAGAGAATTTCCTTCCCTCCTCTCCCTTATGGAGGAAAGCTCAGAGATGGATGGGAATGTGGTGGGCTACAATCTTTTATCCTTATTCCACCACTGACAACACATCCAGTGGATACATGTAAAATCCAGATCATGGAACAAGATCTGAAAAATATCCAGGCATGGGCTAACAAGTAGCAAGTAACATTCACAACACACAAAAGACAGCCAACGACCATCTCCAATAAGAGACAATCTAACCACCACCCATTGACATTTAATGATGTTCCATCACTGAATCTCCCATTGTCAACATCCTTGGGGTTCCCATTAACCAGAAATGTAACTGGACTCGCCACATAAACACAATGGCTACAAGAGCAGATCAAAGGCTAGGAATACTGTGATGACAAACTCACCTCCTAACTCCCCAAAGCCTGTCTACCATCTACAAGACACCAGTCAGGAATGTGTGTCTGGTTTTGTTATTCCAGCTGCCACATAGAGCCATTCCACATATCAAACATGAACTACTTCTCTTTTTATAGATGACAATCAGTTGATACGCACACATTCAGCAGGTGATATATCCACACTTTATGCAAAACCCAGAAACATATTATTATCACCCAGCTATCCAGCTGAGTGCTATCAATGTAAACAGAGAATCTTCATTCTGTTACTTACATTGTACTACTGAGTCTAAATTGAAGCCTCAGGGCATCAAATAAAAACACCATTAAATTTTACTTAATCATTTAGTAATGAAGGAGGTGAAATAACATAATCACTTTCCAAAGATGTTCAGCGTAAATTGCATTACTATTCTATATAATAAAATTTAGTGATTCCAAAACACAAACATACTTCATCATAAAAACTCTTTCATTTTATGTTTTCATAGAAATTATTACTATTACAGTTTTCTTGCAGATTAATCATCTAGTAAAAAACTTCCTTACATTAAATTTCATACCTTCTTCAGTATTTCTGAAAAATGTGGCTGGTCCCAAATTATTTGTACTCATTTCAGAGTTTCAGATAGATGTTAAAATCTGAGTCACTTCAAAAAGACTGTTAATACATCTTGCTCTCTACTGATTAACTCCTTACTGAAACCAAATGAAGCACTTAATTCAGAACAAGTAGTCACATGCAAACTTTCTGAACAATGCTTGTACTAATGTTCACTCATTACTCTTTGTGCAGCCACACATAATACAATCAAAGAACAATAAACTTTAAATTAATGCTTCATCACACTCGAATCCTACATGGGAATTATTAAACTGAACTGATTCTTTACCTTACATCTTAAATTCAACATCCTTAAAACATATTAAGAAATAAACCTTATGTTCTTGTGCTCTCATTGTAAACCATGTGGTTTTTCATGACACTAAACTACTCTCACAGAACCTCAAATAGTATGTTACATTTTCCAACATACCATAAGTTATATCAGTGTTTGAAATCTCAACAACCCATCATATTTGGCTTAGATGTGAACACACTCACTTCTGCATTAGAAGGCTGTGGTTAAAGACACCTTCCAGGACCCAAATACATAATTCCTAATCTTCCAGTCTCTGGATGCTTGAAATTACAATTCTACCCACACTTGCCACCTACCCCCTCACCACCTTCCAAACTATTCAGCAATTGCTATACCAACTACAACCCTCTCCACTTTCCACACAATCCACATATCACTCAGCTGCTACTCCATCTTACCAACTTGCCAAGCTACACATTTAGAGCTGAAAATGTGTTGCTGGAAAAGCGCAGCAGGTCAGGCAGCATCCAGGGAACAGGTGAATCGATGTTTCGGGCATAAGCCCTTCTTCAGGAATTCCTGAAGAAAGGCTTATGCCCGAAACGTCGATTCTCCTGTTCCCTGGATGCTGCCTGACCTGCTGCGCTTTTCCAGCAACACATTTTCAGCTCTGATCTCCAGCATCTGCAGTCCTCACTTTCTCCTCAAAGCTACACATTTAGTTCACACAGTATACCTCCTTACCCAATTATTTCATCCATCTACCAATTTATACTATGCTTATATATGTATTCATGAATGCACTAAGAAAATTTGGGTTTGGGAGCTTTAAACATTTACTAGAATACAGTGGCTTGTGCAATTAAAAGAGAGGTTTGTCTTCCACACAAACAGTCTTCACTGATTTCTCGACTATTCTCTTCCTGCTGGTGTGTGATTTCATCAGAATCCGTCATTGGAAGCTTGCATAGGAAATAATATGTGGGTAAGTGAATAGTTTTATGACTGATCAATGTCAGAAACAGAGATCCAATGCTGATCAGAAGATCTGGGCCATTATCTTCTCAGCTGGCTTATTCATGAAGTCTTGATGGATTGCAGCATTATTGGAGATATACATTTAGGGTGAAATATGAAATCTGTTCAAGTGCATGTGGAAAATTCCATTACCCCATTTAAAGATCTCTTTTACCACTTTTATTGAATTCCTCCTGAACTAACGCCACAACTAATAATTGCACTTCAGAGTTCATTAGTCGTGTCGTACTTATGTGTCTCTTCAGAACATGTGTATGAATTGGATAGCAAGTTATGTGTCCAAACTTGCTGATGATACAAGGTGGCATTGTAAGCAGTGCCAGTTGAAGTATAAAATTACAAGGAAATGTCAAAAAATTATTGAGTGGGCAAAACAGTGATAAATGGATTTTGCTCTGAGCAGATATGAAGTCATCCACTTTGAAGAGGAAAGAATAAGATCCTTTTGAAATGGTGAAAAGCTAGAAACATTGGAAGGTTTAAATAAACTTGAGATTACAGACACAATGATCATTAAAATGTCATGAATTGATTCAGAAGATAATCAAAAAGACTAATCAAGTACTTGCTTTTACATCTAAGAGAATCAAATACCAGGAATAAATTCATGCCTCTATTTTACAAAGCCCTGGTTAGTCCATTGCTGGGATACTGCAACAATTCTTAGCATCAGATCTTAGGTAGGATGTACTTTGGTCTTAGAAGGAGTGTAACATAGATTTAATAAAATCTGAACTGCAAGGGTTAAACCAACTTGAGAGTCTACACGAACAAAGGCTGTATTTTCGAAAATTTAGAAGGTTAAGGGTAAATTGTTTGGAATTATCAAGATATTAAATAGACTAGACAGCTTAATGCAGAAAACTTATTATTGCTACTTAGAGTCTATGAATGGAGAACATACTTTAAAAATTAAAATGTGAACATTCAGGAATAAAATTTGAAAACATCTTCACACATAAAAGTGGCTAAAGTCTACAACTCCCTTTTAGAAAATACAATTCATGCCAGGGCAATTGTTAATTTTTAATCTGTGAATGATTGCTTTTTGTTATCTAAAGTTGTTTAGGGATAAACAACAAAGATAGTTATGTGGAGTTAATTTGCAGATTAGCCATGAACTCATCAAATGGAGAAACAGGCTCAAGGGACAAAATGACCTGCTCTTGCTCTTACACAAGTTAAATAATAAATCAACTTAAATCACATCAGCTTGGATTGAAATAATTTTAAATCAGAGTTTGTTTGTACAATCAATATTAATTATAACGTTATGGATTTAAAAAAAAACTTTTCTCTTAACGGTAACTTGACAAAGTGTTTACTTTTCAAATTCAATGACCTACTGTAATTAAGGCTATTTCAGCTTTCCTCTGCAATGCAGGCAAGGTAACTCAAATCTGATAACCTTGGTAATGAGGCTGTGCCAGACATCAGATATTCCTGGATTTTGGGTTAAGCAGTTATGACTGTGTAAAGTTCAGGTCTAGCTGGGTGGGGTGGTCCCTTAGAGTGTATGAATGTGATAAAAAGTAAAAATGTGTATTTGTAATAAACAATATTTTCTTTCAGGAGAAAGTGAGGACTGCAGATGCTGGAGATCAGAGCTGAAAATGTGTTGCTGGAAAAGCGCAGCAGGTCAGGCAGCATCCAAGGAGCAGGAGAATCAATGTTTCGGGCATGAGCCCTTCTGCAGGAATGAGGAAAGCGTGCCAAGCAGGCTAAGATAAAAGGTAGGGAGGAGGGACTTGGGGGAGGGGCGTTGGAAATGCGATAGGTAGAAGGAGGTTAAGGTGAGGGTGATAGGCCAGAGCGGGGGTGGGGGCAGAGAGGTCAGGAAGAAGATTGCAGGTTAGGAAGGTGGTGCTGAGTTCGAGGGTTGGGACTGAGGCAAGGTGGGGGAGGGGAAATGAGGAAACTGGAGAAATCTGAGTTCATCCCTTGTGGCTGGAGGGTTCCTAGGCAGAAGATGAGGTGCTCTTCCTCCAGCTGTCGTGTTGCTATGATTTGGCGATGGAGGAGTCCAAGGACCTGCATGTCCTTGGTGGAGTGGGAGGGGGAGTTGAAGTGTTGAACCACAGGATGGTTGGGTTGGTTGGTCCGGGTGTCCCAGAGGTGTTCTCTGAAGCATTCTGCAAGTAGGCGGCCTGTCTCCCCAATATAGAGGAGGCCACATCGGGTGCAGCGGATACAGTAAATGATGTGTGTGGAGGTGCAGGTGAATTTGTGGTGGATATAGAAGGATCCCTTGGGGCCTTGGAGGGAAGTAAGGGGGGAAGTGTGGGCACAAGTTTTGCATTTCTTGTGGTTGCAGGGGAAGATGCCTGGAGTGGAGGTTGGGTTGGTGGGGGTTGTGGACCTGACGAGGGAGTCACGGAGGGAGTGGTCTTTTCGGAACGCTGATAGGGGAGGGGAGGGAAATATATCCCTGGTGGTGGGGTCCGTTTGGAGGTGGCGGAAATGACGACGGATGATACGATGTATATGGAGGTTGGTGGGGTGGTAGGTGAGGACCAGTGGGGTTCTGTCCTGGTGGCAATTGGAGGGGCGGGGCTCAAGGGCAGAGGAGCGGGAAGTGGAGGAGATGCGGTGGAGAGCATCGTTGATCACGTCTGGGGGGAAATTGCGGTCTTTGAAGAAGGAGGCCATCTGGGTTGTTCGGTATTGGAACTGGTCCTCCTGGGAGCAGATGCGGCGGAGACGAAGGAATTGGGAATATGGGATGGCGTTTTTACAGGGGGCAGAGTGGGAAGAGGTGTAGTCTAGGTAGCTGTGGGAGTCGGTCGGTTTCTTTAACACCTGCATGCATACCTTTGAAGAACTGCAAACTTTTGTTTTCTTTTTCTCTGATTTCTCTTTAATGTATCTTCGATGACTTCAGTTAAGTCAGGCTCCTTTAATCCCTCCTTCATACAAGATCCTAACTACTCCAAATGCCATCTTTTGATTGACTATTTAAATAGCCCATTTAAAATTGTACCCTATCCATAACACTCCCGCTGCTGCAAATGCAACTTGAGACCCAAATCCAATTCATCAATATGCTTAAAGCTATCAATGATTCAATTAATAGACCAGTGTGCTTAAGTTACTTACAGATTTCACAGCTGATATCTGATATGCTCTGAACCGAACTTCACTTATTACTATGGCCAACGTCTCAAAAATGTGACCTGAACCCACATTCCTTGGTTTGCAAAGTGACAAAACTGACAAAACTGACAAAACAAGTCTTTCATTATTATGGCCTTGGTGAACGTTCAAATAGAATTAGTTTGCTTTGGTGAACTCGTATTCACCAAGATCTGGAATGATGCTGTCCAAAGTAATTTCAAATGGGTTAATTTGAGTTGCAGACAGGTGAGTATGACAACAAAGCTGTAGCTATCACATGAAGTTTCTAAAGGTTATCTGGAACACCTATTCTAGCAACTTCAGAAACTTGGGGCAAAAGAAGGGGTTTTAATATCAAGTCTGAAGTATGTGGGTTATTTGAATTTTCAGTAGGACATTCTACATTCTACAGGAATCCAAAGCAATACGGAGCTAGGTTTCCATTGATTTTAATGCCTTATCAGTCACACCGTGGGCTCCTTTCTAGAAACGGAAATATTTGATATAATCTATTTTGTTATTCAGTCTCAAGTCATGCCTGGCAAGCCCAAACTTTATTTCAATCAGAAATTGCTGGAAAAGCTCAGCAGGTCAGCAGGGCAGAATTTTTTAAGTGCATCCAGGAGAATTTCTTGAAGCAGTATGTGGAGAATCCAACTAGAGGAGGGGTTATACTGGACCCTGTATTGGGAGAAAGTGAGGATTGCAGATGCTAAAGATCAGAGTCGAGGCTGTGGTGCTGGAAAAGCACAGCAGGTCAGGCAGCATTCGAGGAGCAGGAGAATCGACGTTTCAGGCATAAGCCCTTCACCGGTGAAGGGCTTATGCCCGAAACATCAATCCTCCTGCTCCTCAAATGCTGCCTGACCTGCTGTGCTTTTCCAGCACCATACTCTGGACCCTGTATTGGCTAACAAATCTGGCCAGCTGACTTATCTTTCAGTGAGAGAGCATTTTGGAAACAGTTTTAAGTTTTAAGATAGCTATGAATAAGGATAAGTCAGGACTTTGTAAGAAGGTACTAAATTGGGAGAGAACAAATTCTGTCAGTATTAGGCAGGAGCTAGGGAATGTTAATGGAAGAAGCTGTTATCAGGAAAGTCCACATTTGACATGTGGGAGTTGTTTAAAGACCCATTGATCAAAGTTCAGGACCAGCATGTTCCAGTAGGGAGGAAGGACAAGGATGGCAATGTAGGGATCTCTTGAATAACCAGAGTCGTTGTGAATTTAGTCAAAAGGAAAAGGGAAGCATATGTAAGGTTTAGGAAGCTAAAATCAGACAGGGAGGAACGTAATGAAACCAGGAAAGAAAACAAGCAGGAAATTAAGAAATGACTTTGGCGAGTAAGGTTAAAGAGAATCCCAAAACATTTTATACATAAATTATAAACAAGAGGATAACTAGGGAGAAGATAGGATCAGTCAAAGATAAAGGAGGGAACTTGTGCTTGGAGATAGAGGATGGGGGCAAGATCCCAAATGAGTACTTTACATTGGTATTCACTCAGGAGAAGAAATGGAGGGTAGTGAGATTAGTGTGGAACATGCTAATATGCTAGGGCATTTGAAAATCAAAATAGAAATGGTGTTGGGTCTCTTGAAGAACATTAAGATCGATGGTATTTGAGGTAATTGAGAGAAGCAAGTGAGGAGATTGCTGGGACCTTGACCAAGATCTTTGTATCCTCACTGGTCATCGAAGATGTCCCAGAGGACTGGCGAGTGGCTAATGTTGTTTCGCCGTTCAAGAAGGGAAACAAGGATAATCCAGAAAACTATAGACTAGTGAGTCTGACATTGGTGGTTGAGAATCAACTGGAAAGAATTCTTAAGGTTAGGTTTTATGCATATTTGGAAAAGCATGGCTCAATTAGGAACAGTCAGCATGACTTTTTGCGGGACAGGTCATGTCTCATTAACTTGATTAAATTTTGTGAGGGAGTGATGAAGGAGATTGATTGATGAGGGTAGAGCAGTGGATGTTTAGTAAGGCTTTCAACAAGGTCTTTATAGTAGGCATATCCAGGAGATTAAGGTACAGAAGATTCTACGGTGACTTGGCTATGTGGATTCAGAATAGAAGGCAGAGGGTAACGGTGGAAGAGTGTTTTTATGGTTGGAGGTCCATGGCTAGTGGTGTTCCACAGGCATCCCCATACTGGGATCTTGCTGTTTATAATATATATATGTTTTCAGACAATACAAAGATTGGTGGAGTTGTGGATAGTGCAGAAAGATACAGCGGGATATAGATCAGTTGCAGATATGGGCACAGAAATAGTAGATGGAGTTTAACTCAGGTAAGTGTGAGGTGCTGCACTTTGGGAGATCAAATGTTAAGGAAAAATATACAGTTAATGGCAGAAACCTGAACAGCATTGATGTACAAAGGGATCTTGGAGTTCAAGTCTGTAGCTCCCTGAAAGGGGCCATGCAAGAGATAGGGTGGCAAAGAAGCTGTATATCATTCTTGGCTTTATTGGTTGGGCAATTGATTACAAGTTGCAGCTTTATCAGACTTTGGTTAGGCCACACTTAGAATATTGGATTCAATTATGGTTGCCATACTACAGGAAGGATGTGGAGGCTTTGGAGAAGGTGCAGAAAAGGTTTACCAGGATGCTGCCAGGATTAGAGGGTATGAGCTATGTGAGAAGCTAGAAAAACTTGTGTTGTTTTATCTGGAGTGGCAGAGACTGAGGGTAGACTTGATAGAAATCTATAAAATTATGAGATACAAAGATAGGGTTAATGGTCAGAAAGTTTTTCTCAGAATCGAAAGTCACTGGAGTCAGGGAAAGTCCCGGATGATTGGAAGACCGCTGTTGTAACCCCATTGTTCAAGAAAGGATCAAGACAAAAGATGGAAAATTATAGGCCAATTAGCCTAACCTCGGTTGTTGGTAAAATTCTAGAATCCATCTTAAGGATGAGGTTTCTAAATTCTTGGAAGAGCAGGGTCAGATTAGAAAAAGTCAACCTGGATTCAGTAAGGGGAGGTCGTGCCTGACAAACCTGTTAGAATTCTTTGAAGAGGTGACAAGTAGGTTAGGCCAGGGAAACCCAGTGGATGTGGTCTATCTAGACTTCCAAAAGGCCTTTGATAAGGTGCCACACGGGAGGCTGCTGAGTAGGGTGAGGGCCCATGGTGTTCGAGGTGAGCTACTGGCATGGATTGAGGATTGGCTGTCTGACAGAAGGCAGAGAGTTGGGATAAGAGGTTCTTTTTCGGAATGGCAGCCAGTGACAAGCGGTGTCCCGCAGGGTTCAGTGTTGGGGCCGCAGCTGTTCACGTTATATATTAATGATCTGGATGAAGGGACTGGGGGCATTCTAGCAAAGTTTGCCGATGATACGAAGATAGGTGGACAGGCAGGTAGTACTGAGGAAGTGGGGAGGCTGCAGAAGGATCTAGACAGTTTGGGAGAGTTGTCCAGGAAATGGCTGATGAAGTTCAATGTGAGCAAATGCGAGGTCTTGCACTTTGGAAAAAAGATTACAAGCATGGACTACTTTCTAAACGGTAAGAAAATTCATAAAGCCAAAGTACAGAGGGATCTGGGAATGCTAGTCGAGGCTTCTCTAAAGGTAAACATGCAGGTTGAATCGGTGATTAAGAAAGCGAATGCAATGTTGTCATTTATCTCAAGAGGGTTGGAATATAAAAGCAGCGATGTGCTACTGAGACTTTATGAAGCTCTGGTTAGGCCCCATTTGGAGTACAGTGTCCAGTTTTGGGCCCCACACCTCAGGAGGGACATACTGGCAATGGAGTGTGTCCAGCGGAGATTCACACGGATGATCCCTGGAATGGTAGGTCTAACATATGAGGAACGGCTTAGGATCCTGGGATTGTACTCATTGGAGTTTAGAAGGTTAAGGGGAGATCTAATTAAAAACTTACAAGATAATACATGGCTTGGAAAGGGTGGACGCTAAGAAATTGTTTCCGTTAGGCGGGGAGACTAGGACCCATGGGCACAGCCTTAAAATTAGAGGGGGTCAATTCAGAACAGAAATGCGGAGACATTTCTTCAGCCAGAGAGTGGTGGGCCTGTGGAATTCATTGCCGCGGAGTGCAGTGGAGGCCGGGACGCTAAATGTCTTCAAGGCAGAGATTGATAAATTCTTGATGTCACAAGGAACTAAGGGCTACGGGGAGAATGGGGGTAAGTGGAGTTGAAATGCCCATCAGCCATGATTAAATGGCCAAGGGTGGTGGAGAAGACAGATAGAATAGGAGCATTTAAGAGACTTTTAGATAAGTGCATGAAAATGTAAGGAATGGAGGGATATGGACCAAGGGCAGGCAGAATGGATTAGCCTAATTTGGCATTGTGTTCGGCTCTACATTGTGGTTCGAAAGGCCTATTCCTGTGTTGTGCTGTTCTATGTTCTATGTCTGGCAGAAGTTCAGAGGAAGGGTCACTTGACCCAAACAGTTAACTCTGATTTTTCTCCACAGACGTTGCCAGACCTGCAGAGCTTTTCCAGCAATTTATGTTTTTCTTTCCGATTTACCGCATCCTCCGTTATTTCAGTTTTTAATTATTTCAGCTATTCTTCTCAATGCAGGCACAGGAACTCAAAGCCATCAACCTTGGGACTGGCCATGCCGGATGTCAAATTTTGCTGGACTTTGGGGTTGAGTTGCTTGGGTTGAGGCCAATCCAGGGCAGAGGTTTTTTGGATTGTGGAATAGAGAGTGTGCAAATCTAACACCTAATCAGGAGCTACACTCAATAGGACCGAACCAAATTGTCAAAGTACTTTGTTTCACATTTTGCAAAAACTAAAATTAATGCATGGATCTTTGTAAAGGTATCTGGTCTTTGGACAAATCCAATCTTTGGATAGCCAGATTTGAGACATTGTACCTTATCTCCACTTTCTTAGTCACCTAAAAATATGGTATTGGCTCTTAAACCAAGATAAAACTGAATAGTTTGCTAAGGAACTTCAGAGGGCAGTTAAAAGTCAGCCACACATCGCACTTAATAAGCCTTAGCTTTAATCTCTCTATGCTCCAGTTATCACAGTATCATAGAATACAGCAGGCCAGAAACATATTTTCCCTTTACATTTATCCTCATACTAACACTTTAGAAAGAGCTATCTACTATTATTCAATTTGTCTGCCTTTTCTCCAGACACATAAATATTCTGCTTTCTCAAAGACTCACTTTGTTCTCCTTTACATTGTTATAATCTCAGACAGATTTTTATATCCAGAGGGTGCGATGACCTACCTGTTCTCAAAGAAAACTTAGCACAGATTAGGGCCCCTGCCCTAAGAGCGCTTCTCAGGTTCTTAGCTACTGTGTAGCTACTGTGGAGCTTTGACAAAGCGTCAGTTAGACTCGAAACGTCAGCTCTTTTCTCTCCTTACAGATGTTGCCGGACTTGCTGAGATTTTCCAGCATTTTCTCTTTTGGTCTTAGCTACTGTGGTTGAATATTATATTGGCAGCATTTTTGGAATTACTCAGGTTATAGTACATTCAGGGAGAAAGTGAGGACTGCAGATGCTGGAGATTGGAGTCAAAAAGTGTGGTGCTGGAAAAGCACAGCATGTCGAGAAGCATCTGAAAAGCAGGACAGTTGACGTTTTGGGCATAAGTACTGTTGAAGAGTTATGCCCGAAATGTCAACTCTCCTGCTCCTTGGATGCTGCCTGACCTGCTGTGCTTTTCCAGCACCACACCTTTTGACTCTTATTGTACAGTTGGATCTCCAGGAAAAAGAAGCCCCCCTCAGAATAGTGAAAGGATTGAAGTTGCAAAGAATACTGGGGGTGAACAAGAGCTGTGAGATAACACATACCTTTCACTCTTTCACTCGTGGAAAAGTTGCAGGTTGGAAGGGAATGGTGAACATAGAGCCATAGGTTTTACATTTGTAGGAGGGTGGATTAAAGAAAGACAATGAATCAGCATTTTATGGTAAGGAGCTTTCCTGACTTTCTGAGAGGGGTCAGAAGCCACGGCATTAGCTATTTAACAACCTGATGTCTGTAAAGTTAGCTCATGAATTCCTCTCACAGTTTAGACTGGTTCATCCAAGACCTATCAGACTGATAGGTAGGCCTTTTAATCAACAAGATATTTCAGCCTACGTTAGGGGACACTTTCAGGATGTGTACTCTTTTTTATTTCAATGGTTTATATTATGGGCAGTTTCTGGGTAGCAACTTATTTTGAATGTAAGCTTTTCCAAGTACTTGGTTGATACATTTCAGCTGCCTTAATAGCCACTTGCCATATCATGAGACATGTTTTTGTTCTGAAATATGTAAATTAAGCTTTTGTTTTTTATAATATTTCCTTTTGATATGTTTGAAACATACAAGAGCTACAACTGGTGAGCTTAAAACATTTTGACAAATATATTAAGAAAACTAATATTTTTGAAAAGTGGCCATTTTCATGATAATGTAGAGCAGCATTGAAAGTGCAATAAATTTCAATACAAGGTGTAAAGGTAAAGTTGGATTATTCCAAGAGAACAATAAGGCTGCTGTCTTAAGGTTCACCAAGTTACTGACAACAGGTGATGTTGAGAATGTATGACCTTCATAGTAGCCTCAGCCACCGTGGGAATTGAAACCATGCTGTTAGCGTCATTCAGTATCCCAAACTAGCCATCCAGCCAATTGAGGTAATACAAGTTATAACAGTCAAGCTCACTATCAAAGCAAGGAAATAGAGGAAAATCATGTACTTTTTTAAATAAGATGTGCACTCTTAGTCTTAAGTATAATGATGGAAATTGATTATCTAACTATTTAAAAGAACAGGATCTCTCATAATTTTATGTTTCTTAAACTGATTGATTGTAGGCTAGACTATGATACTGAGATCAATCAGGTAGATACCTTTCATATACTTTGACACCATTTCATCGTCTCAAGGGCTTCAGAAATGGAGTACACTCAGAAATGGCGGCACAGGTGGCATGGTGGCTCAGTGGTTAGCACTGCTGCCTCACAGCGCCAGAGACCTGGGTTCAATTCCCACCTTGGGCGACTGTCTGTGTGGAGTTTGCACATTCTCCCTGTGTCTGTGTGGGTTTCCTCCTGGTGCTCTGATTTCCTCCCACAGTCCAAAAGATGTGCAGGTTAGGTGAATTGGCCATGCTAAATTGCCCGTAGTGTTAGGTGTAGGGGAATGGGTCTGGGTGGGTTGTTCTTCGGAGGGTCGATGTGGACTTATTAGGTCAAAGGGCCTGTTTCCACACTGTAAGTAATCTAATCTAAAAAAAAAATGGAATGTACCTGGATGTGGAATAAATGACTTGGAAACTCTTTGTTTTCATGAGGGGTTTGATTGTGTTGAATTAATTAATGTTTTAAAAGGGTGTTTGCTTTGATCAGTCACAAGGAATTTTATAAAACATTCACATGCATTAGTCTTCAAACAAAATTAATTTGTAAAACATAAAATATAGGAGCAGAAATTAGGTCATTCAACCCATCCAATCTGCTCTTGCATTCAATCATGGCTGAGAAGTTTCTCAATGTCATTCTCCTACTTTCTCCTTGTAACCCTTGATTCCCAAGAACCTATCTATCTCAATATTAAATATATTAAATGACCTAGCATCGACAGCCTTCTGTGGCAGTGAATTCCATACATTCACCACTCTCTGGCTGAAGAAGCTTCTCCTTATCTCTGTTCTAAAAGATATTCCCTATACTCTAAGACTATGCCCTCAGGTCCTAGTCCCGCCTACCAATGGAAACATCTTCCCAACTTCCACTCTGTCCAGGCCATTCAGTATTCTGTATTCTCAATTAGATCCCCCCTCATCCTTCTAGACTCCATTGAGTATAAACACAGAGTCCTCAAATATTTTTCATATGTTAAGCTTTTCACTCCTGGGACCACTCTCACAAACCTTCTCTGGACACGCTTCAGGGTCAGTACATCCTTCCTGAGATATGGGGCTCAAAACAGCATACAATATTCTAAATGTGGTCTAACCAGAGCCTTACAGAGCCTCAGAAGTACATCCCTGCATTTATATTCAAGTCCTTTCAAAATAAATACCATTATTGCATTTGCCCTTCCTAACTACTGACTCAACCTGCAAGTTTACCTTGAGAGAATGCTAGATGAGAACTCCCAAGTCTCTTTGCACTGAAGATTTCTGAATTTTCTCGCCATTTAGAAAATAGTCCATGCCCCTATTCTTCCTACCAAAGTGCATGGCCTCACACTTTCCCATGCTGTACTCCATCTGTCACTTCTTTGTTCACTGTACTAATCTGTCCAAATCCTTCTGCAGCCTCCCTGCCTCCTCAATGCTACCTGTCCCTCAACCTATCTTTGTATCATCTGCAAACTTAGCTGGAATACCCTCAGTTCCTTCATCAAGAATGTTAATGCATAAAGTGAAACGTCCCAACACTGAGCCTGGGGAACACCACTTGTCACCGGCTGCCATCCTGAGAAGGACCCTTTTATCCCTGCTCTCTGCTTTCTGCCAGACAGCCAAACTTCTATCCATGCTAGCACCTTACCTCTGATACCACGGACCCTTCAATTTACTAATTTCCTTCATCCAGAAAATATTGGAGATTGAAAGCATGCAAATGTATTCCAAAATGCACTTTCTTTTCAGATTCAAAAACACTGCAGAACATATTTGTTCTTGATTTTTTTTCTAGCAGGGTGCAAATAGTGTACAATATATTAGACCCACAGGCCTCAACACTATGTTTTCTTCTGTTGTAGTATTCCATTTTGTCCTTGGATACAAAAGAGAAATTCTCTAACAGGTTCCTTTTTGTGCATGTGGATGAAGTTTCAGATTTCTGACACTACGAGGTTCTCTCCTGCCTGGGGCTGAGCAGTTGCCTGGTCTCCAGTAGTCTTCCAGTCCTCCAGAGTTCTAGCAGCCTGGGCCCTCTCTTCCTCAGTAAACAGTGGAGCTGTTTCAATAAGATTGTCACCACCATGTGGTCCCAAATTTTCTAAATGTGATCTTCCCACAGAGGTGTCAGTATCTGGGAATTTAGGAAGCAGCAGATATTTCCTCAGAGGGCCCCATCCTCTTATCCTTAGTGGGTGAAGAGATAGTTTCCAACAGAGCTGGTTCTTTCTCCACGAGGTGATGTACAACTCACTGGTACCTGCAAAACACAAGAGAGAGCAGGAGTCACAGCCTTAGAGTCATAGAGTCATAGTCATACAGCCATACGGCATGGAAACAGACCTCTTGGTCCAATCAGTCCATTCTGACCATGTTCCCAAACTAAACTAGCCCCACCTTCCTGTGGTTGGCCCATATCCCTCCAAACTTTTCCCATTTATGAACTTATCCAAATGTCTTTTAAACATTATAAATATACCTACATCCACCACTTGCTGTGGTAGTTCATTCCACACATGATCCACTTTCTGTGTAAAAACATTGCCCCTCATGTCCTTTTTAAATCTTTCTCCTCTCTTCTTAAAAATATTCCCTCTAGTTGTGAACTTTTCCACCCAAGGAAAAGACCCTTGTCATTCACTTTATATATCCCCTCATGATTTAATAAACCTCAATAACCTCCTATGTTCCAGTGAAAAATGTCCCAGTCTTTTCAGTCTATTTTTATATCTCAAATCCTCTATCTTTGGCAACATCCTGAATCTTTTCTGAACCGTCTGCAATTTACTAATATCCTTTGTTGAACAGGCAGTGGTTAGACATGGTGTGCAATGGTAGCGGGTTACTGTCAGAGTTGCAGGGGAAAGCAGAAAGGCAGAACAGGAGCAGTCTGGACCCTTTTTGCTCTATTATGGGCTGTCTTCTCTTTTAATGAAAGAAATCAAGGGATTGAGTGAGCTCAAAATGAGTGACATGGCTGTTAATGCTGACACAGAAGTTGGCAAAGGGGTGAATTTTTCAGAGGAAGTGAGTACGCAATGCATGGAAGCTGCTGCAAGCAATAGTGAGAGCCTGAACATTGCTGGTAGGTGGGTGAGGTAGCAGTGATAGGGAGCATTTACCCTGGCAGAGCAGATAACATTATTGACACTCTTATAGCACTTCTGTCAGTCTTCAACACCATTGAGACAGCACTGAGTTGGGCAGTGACCTTGGGTTAGCCCATCAGTGGTGGTGCAGTCTCATCTGTCATTACTGTAGAGATATGCCTCTTTCTCACCTTCAGCGACCTGACAGAGAATTGCAGGACCATCTTCCACTTTTCTAACATGTTCAGACACTGTCCATTGCTGAGTATGGCATCTTCAGAATGCTTGTGCTTGCCCAGGCGCAGAGTGGCCTATTAGTTTGATGTGGTCTCCAGGGATGCAGATCCTTCAGCAAATATCAATAGAGTAGCAAGTTGAGAGCAGTGTGTGATGAAATTAGGAAATGAATCAGATATGAGGCGATGTCCAAAGTTTTGGGTAGACAGGTAATAAGGTAAGACAGGTATTTAGTAAGATATAATGAGAAATCTCACTATGCTTCTGTTATTGACCAGGCCAGCACCCCTCAAAATATTTTAAGAAGGTAGCCTAGACCCTAACCTTTCCTGAAGGTCTTTTGCCCGAAACGTCGATTTCGAAGCTCCTTGGGTGCTGCCTGAACTGCTGTGCTCTTCCAGCACCACTAATCCAGAATCTGGTTTCCAGCATCTGCAGTCATTGTTTTTACCTAACCTTTCCTTATTTTAAAGGCAGAGGTGAAGTGGATGTTCCAGGTGTGATACAGCAGGTCAAACCACTTGGCTTTAAGCAAAACAGAATTTATTTAAAGGCTACAGTTAAAATACGAACTGAAGAAAGCAGAATTTAGAATAACTTAACTATTGGAAACCTTAACCAACCCGATTCAGTAACTAATATTAATTAATTGTTCCAGTACACAACTTCCCTTAAACACATCCCTTGGCAAAAAGGCAAATTCAAACACAGATCCTTACAGGCAGGAGGGAACAACATCTAAAGAGATTTCAGAAGACGTTCAGAGGAGTTCTTTACTGAAGCTTGCAACTCCCTTGCACTCTCACATCGTGTGACTGCTACAGCTAAAACAAGCTAAAAAGAACCTGAACTGGGAGAACTGGCCACTCACTTTCATTGTTGAACTAGACCCTTCAACACCTTTACCTTTATGACCTTTCTTATAAAAAACCAAGGACAAAATAACCTTTTAAAGTGACAGCATTGTCACAGCCTCATGGTGGGCAACTCTCCAAAAAACACCGAGCTAATAATGAAGTATGTTTCAGCCCTATGCCTTGACAGAAGCTTTCTCAAATAATTATTTCATTTAAGTGACCCTGACAAGAAATCATTTTATCCATCTAACTTTCCAGAGCTTGTTTAGTTTCTGGTTGCAAATACATGGAGAAGCATTAATAGATTACAATGTCTGGTTGGACAATCAATCTTTGTCCAATGACAGGAGTGAAACTTGCCCCTGAAATAAACTTTCTGAATTATTCAAGCTATGGCCTTATAGGCAAGTTGGTGCATTTTATTATCAAGGTACTTTTTATGACATGTATTTGTGTTATGTTTTCTCTTTTTAACTCTGTGTGATATTATGTTTTCTTTCATCTTGGATTTCTTGTGTTTTTAACTTCTCAAGTAACAATTTCCCACAGACTTTCAAGTTACCCAGTCACAATCCTAGATAAACAATTAGCTGTTGCTCGTTTATCTCTTATCTGTCTGTATTTCTTCATGAAAATTGCAATTAGACATAACAAGAACATTATAAAGTATAATGTGTCACTAAATAGTCATTTATTCAATAAAATTCTTTAAACTGTCACATATTCTGGTTCCTCATAACTAACTATTATTCAGGATATTGATCTACATTGCAATCCTAGACCATACTAGTTTAATTGTATTCTTCTGTCAGCACATTAATGTCAGGTTTTCTGAATTTATTGTATTACTTTGAGATATGAGACGGTGAAATTTATTTTTCCCTGGAGTCATTATAAGCTTTACAAAAATCTATAGCTACCACATAAAATAGTACAATATCTGACTTATCTTGAGTGATCCAATTGCTTTATGTTTATGATTGTAGTGACATGCTTGTAATCTTCCTTATCAACAGGAACTATAAATTAGCGCTTTTTAAAAATTATCTGGCAATGTTGTTTGACAGCTATCAGATACTTGCTGTTGTCTTTAGCTGCATCTCTATCAGAAAGGTTTTGTGTTACCGTGTGCCACTGGGTGTTGCCAATTTTCTTTCTCCTCATCCATTAAATTTTCCTGTTTCTGTGATAATTTTCCATTATTGTATAAAACATAATTTGAAAATTTTTTTTCTCAATCAGATTTTATTCAAATTTGATTTGATTTGAATTGATTTAGTCACGTGTATCGAAATACAGTGAAAGGTGTGGTCTTACGTGCTTTCCAGGCAGATCATACTATACAAATGCAAAAGGGTAACAGAATAAAGTGCAGGATATAATGTTACAGCTGCCAAAAAGGTGCAGAGAGAGAACATTAATATTAAAGAGGTTCATTCACATGTCTTATAACGGACTTATTCCACTTAATTATGTCTCATTTCTTAAAAACACAAAAATAGAAGTTCTTTATTGCTCCTCATTATTGAAAAGAAATGTTCAAAATATGGGGGGAGAAAAGTTCAGAAACCAACTTATTCCATTTTCTAATTGCTGCATTACTCCTGATTACTGTTCTCAGCCTCATGAAAGTTCTGATTTTAGTTACAAAACATCCAATACATCACACTGGCATATGTAAAAAGCATCACCTTATAGATGATCTGAATAAACTAACAGATGAAATAAAAAGGCCTCAGGCTCCAGAATGCATGATACCTTCACATTGCAACTCTAAGTACAAAACGAAGCCACACACAAACTATAGATCTCATTCAATCTGCTTCTTCCCACATGTATACTCTATTTCAATTATTGCCATCTGCAGGAGTTCCCTCCTCTCTCTGCATGATCTCCTTTATTTTCCATAATGAGCTTCTCCTGCCATTCTCTTGCCATGCTGCCTTGAATCAATGCTATTGCAAATCCATAAGCTCCACTCCTCTTCTGTATTAGATTAGATTACTTACAGTGTGGAAACAGGCCCTTCGGCCCAACAAGCCCACACCGCCCTGCCGAAGCGCAACCCACCCATACCCCTAACCTAACACTACGGGCAATTTAGCATAGCCAATTCACCTAACCTGCACATCTTTGGACTGTGGGAGGAAACCGGAGCACCCGGAGGAAACCCACACAGACACGGGGAGAACGTGCAAACTCCACACAGTCAGTCGCCTGAGGCGGGAATTGAACCCGGATCTCCGGCGCTGTGAGGCAGCAGTGCTAACCACTGTGCCACCGTGCCGCCCACCAATTGTGTATATTGTGTTGCAATTGTGATGTTTGGAAGATTGTTCTGTTTTGGGACTGTGTAGTTCACTTAAGGCAAACTAAAGATGGATGGGTGGTCTTCTGAAGTCTGCATGATCTCATGCTGGTGTGGTTTGATTATTAAGGACTAATAGGAATGGGACCAGGTTGAGGGAGGCTGTTTTGCAAGGTATTTATGCTTGCATACAATGGCAGCAGTGGATGGACAAAAGGTCTTCAAAATCATAAGAGAGCATTGTGAATGTCACTTTGTAAACAGTTACACTTTAAACTATCAACTTATGTTCAAGGTAATAATGAATTAGGCTCCAAGAGGTTGCTGCCATGGAGATGGGCTTCGAGAGGAGATAAGGATCTAATACATCCCTGAAAATTCACAGACAAGGTTAGTCAGAATTCAGGAGAGAGAATAGTAATAGGTAACAAGATGCTTTGCTTCACTGGGCAAGGATTTTAATGGGAGCTTTTGCTGAAACTGAGATGATAAAATTCATGAGCAATTGAAATGTGGCTGGAAGATTCACATAGCTTGCACTAGAGGAACAACTACTGAGGGAGAAAAACTGTACTGTGAAAAACAGTTCTGAAGGTAACAGTTCCCAGACTAGGAAAGGAAAAGAATAGAAGTAAACTCTCAGAAGCTAAAATCATATTGAGTTGAATTATTGTCATCCATGGATTTTGATTAAATGTCAATGAAGAAACAGTCAGCATGTGATTACAAGGGGCAATTGTGGATGGTGGTGATCCCATGCATCGGCTGCCCTTGACCTTCTTTGTGTTAGATTAGATTAGATTACAGTGTGGAAACAGGCCCTTTGGCCCAACAAGTCCACACCGACCGGCCGAAGCGAAACCCACCCATACCCCTACATTTACCCCTTACCTAACACTACAGGCAATTTAGTATGGCCAATTCACCTGACCCTGCACATCTTTTTGGATGGTGGGAGGAAACCGGAGCACCCGGAGGAAACCCACGCAGACACGGGGAGAACGTGCAAACTCCACACAGTCAGTCGCCTGAGGCGGGAATTGAACCCGGGTCTCTGGCGCTGTGAGGCAGCAGTGCTAACCACTGTGCCACCGTGCCGCCCACAAGAAGTTAACTTCATGTGAGCCTGACAGGATTCAGTGTTGATCCCGCAGTTTGATAGCAATGAGGATATGCCAGGTCATGAACTTATAAATTGTAGTAAATATAATCCTACAGTGTCTAAGTTGTTAGATCTGTTAAAAATACATCTTATTTATCACACTGCATCATTACAATCACTAAGTGGTGGTCACTTTGACCAATACTGTCATGGACAGATGCATCTGCTACAGGGAAGTTGAGGATTATGTACAGCAAGTTTTTCCCTCACTCGCCACTACAGAGATAGCTATATCCTTCAGGTCTCAGTCAGTTTGTTCAGTAGTGCTAGTGAAATACTTTTGGCGATAAATATCAATATCTATCAGCCCAAGTACATTCTGTGCCCTTGGCACCCTTCCTCTAATGATTTTCAATATGGAAGAATATTGGTTCATCAATGATGTGGAGGTGGGAGTGGACGGGAGGGAGTAAGATAATAATCAGCAGGAGACTTGATTGGCCAGATGCAAAGAAACTACATGGAGTGCAGAGGAAATGTTGATGATTTTGAGAGCAACTCCCTAATGACTGAACACTCAGTTGAACCAACTCTAATGGGCCTACCCTGCTAGTAGGACAGGACATACCCAAGGAACATGATGGTGGCATCCAGGCTATAAGGTATGATTCTGCGAGAATGATTATATTAGGCAGTCACTTCACTAATCTGTATGACAGCTCTTCCAATTTTAGTACATGCTCCAAGATGTCAGTAAGGAGGATGTTTGATTGTTGAAAGTATTGAGTTTGATATTGTCATTTGCAGTGCCTAGTTCAGTAGCAGATGGTCTGTCAAATTTTGTTCTTTAGATTTTGTAGTTGCTTGATATACTGAATAGCTTGCTAGGATGTTTCAGAGAGCATTTTAGAATCAAATATGTTGCTAGTGGTCAGAAGTCATATGTACGCCAGATCAGGTTAGGGTGGCTGATTGTGTTCTGTAGAGAACATTCATGATGGTGATGAGTTTTTATGTTGGTTATTAGTTGAATGAAAATGGATACTTCATAGAATTATAGAAACCCTACATGTAACATATTCCCATGAAGTGAACTTTAAGGAAAAGACGAATGTCATGTTCAGGATTTTAGTGGAAAAGATGCTCCCAAAAGGAATATTAACACAAGAATGCTTTTTAGTCTGTCCATTGCAGTAAAAGTATCAAAATACATGAAATCTTGTCATGCCATCCTTTATGATACCAACTGGAAGTTTAAATTAAAAAAAAAAACATTCTTGGTATCAATGCATATCATGACAGTTGCCATTCACCTTTTCCTTCCCAGCCTTATGACTCTGCTTCAACTCTTGTTTCTTAAGGGAGAGTAGGCAAAGTAGTGAAATGGGAGCACACGTAGTAGGTAAAGTGGAATGCAGAGGAGTATGAAGTGATTTAATTTGTCAGTAAGAAGACAAAGAGATTAAATAAAGTAAAGAGTACAACTCTAAAAGAGTTTGCAGGAGCTGAAGTGTCAGATGTGCATAAGTTATTGAAGGTGGCAGAATAGATTGAAAGAGCAGTTAATAACATAAATAATATCCTAGGCTTTATTGACATGGGCATACAACATAGAGCAAGGAAGTTGTTTCAAACTTGTGACAGACAATATTTCATCCTCAGCAGTATTCCCTCCAAATCTGAGCCCTTTTGGAAAGGTCATAGAATCCCTACAGTATGAAAGCATATCATTCAACCCATTGAGTCTACACTGAACGTCCAAAGAGTATCCCACCTAGGCCCACACCCCTGCCCAGTCCTTGAAACCTTACATTTCCAATGGCAAATCCACCTAATCTTCACGTGTTTGGACAGTGGGAAGAAATCAGAACACCTGGAAGAAACCCACACAGGCACAAGGAGAATGTGCCAACTCCACACAGGCAGTCACCCAAGGGTGGATTCAAAGAGGGTCCCTGGAGCTGTGACGCAGTAGTCCTAACCACTGAGTCACTATGCCACTCATTATGCGAAGTCATTGGAGATGATGCAGATAAATTGAAGCAGAATGGTTCCAGGATTGAAGATCTTCGGTTTTGAAGATAGACTGGAGAAGCTGAGAACTCTTCCCAGAAGTGAAGGATAAAAGGACATTAATGAAGGTATTCTAAAATATGTATGAACTGGACAAAGTGATTATGGAAAAATTGGTCCCACTTGTGAAAGGATCACAAATATAAGATCACAGTTTAAAAAGTAATTGGTAAAAGAAGCAAAAAAGTGTTATGAAGAAAAACACTTTCACACAACGAATGGTTAAAGTCTGGAATGCAATGTCTGAGAGCGTAGGTTCAATTGAGGCTTTCAGTAAGGAATCAAATTTTATCTGAAAAAGGAAGGTGTACAGACTTACAGGGAGGTAGTGGGGGGAATAGTATTAAATATTAAATAAACAGAAATATGGAAAATAAGAGCAGGAATAGGTCATTGCATCCTTCAAGCCTGCTCCACCATTCAAAATGACCATAGCCAATCATTGAGCCCAAAGCCCTAATCCCACTCTTCCCCATATTCCTTGATCTCTTTTATCATAGGAGTTATATCTACCTTGTTATTGAAAGCACCTAATGTTGTAGCCTCAACCACCTTTTGTGGCGGTGAATTCCAGTTTCATCACTCTCCAGATGAAAGAATTTCTCCTCATCTCAGTCCTAAAAGATTTATTCCTTATCTTTAAACAATGATCCTGGTTCTGCACTCCCCCATCATCAGGACCATCCATTCTGCAGCTAACCTCTGTAGTGCTTTTAAACTTTTATAGATTTCTATAAGTACCCCTCTTATTCTTCTAAACTCCAGTGAATCTTATCCTAATCATTTCGATCTCTCCACATAAACCAGTCCTGTCATCACAGGAATCAGTTTGGTAAACTTTCACTATATTCTCTTGATAGCAAGAATATCCTTCCTCAGATAACGAGACCAAAATTGCACACAATATTTCAGATGTGGCCTCACCAGTGCCCTGTATAATTCAGTAAGACATCCTAAATACTATATTCAAATCCTCTCGTTAAGAAGGCCAACATACAGTTTCCCTTCTTTATTTCTTACTGCACCTGCATAATTACTTTCAGCGACTGATGCACAAAGACACCCAGTCTTCGTTGAACACTCTCATCTCTCAACAAACAGCCATTCAAAGAATATTCTGCCTTCCTGTTCTTGTTACTAAAGTAGATCACCTCACATTAATCCACATTATACCACATCCACTATGCAATTGCCACTTACACAGCCTGTCCAAATCACATTGCAACATTGTTGCATCCTCCTCATTTTGCCTTTCCACCTAGATTCATGTCATCTGCAGATTTTGAAATATAACTTTTAGTTCCCTCATCTAAATTATTAGTATATATTGTGATCAACCGGGGTCCTAATACCAATCCCTATTGTACCCCACCAGTCACTGCCTGTCATTCAGAAAAGTACCCATTAATTTCCACTATTTATTTCCTGTTTGCTAATGAATTATTTATGCATCTCAGTACACTACACACAAGTCCACATTCTGCAATTTTATGCTTTACACATACAAAGTGAGTTGTTCATTTGGACAACCGTGACAGACTCCAAATGGCCTCTTCAGTGCTTTGTCGATTCTGTGATTTGTTACTTTCCCTGTTTTAAAGAAAGATAAATGAAATTAATTTACGCTGCCAAGGAATACATGCATAATTGAAGCGTGCATTCACAGTTTGTTAGATGCAAAGATTAGATACATAAATATTTCAAAGTCATGGAAAAAGTTGCAAAAAGGATAATTCATTTGAATGTTCTGAAAATATCTGAGTCTCAAGTATCCTTACAGTAGGATAGAATAGAATAGTGATTTAGTGTCACTTGTATTTATGAAAAGTGTGTAAGTGAAAAAGTGTATAAGTCACCATAATCTGGAGACATTTTAATTACATAAATTGTAAAACTAAATAAGTGAGACAAGTTAGGACAAAGCTTATTTTTTGTTCTCTCCACAACAGTTTGGGTTTCTGGAGTATCTACAGGATGCTGTTGTTGAAGCTACACCTGAGGCCACCAAAGCAAGGATTTCCAGGTTGGACTCACCATGCTGCCACTTCAGAAGCTAACACCAAACCGCCGCATTGCCCCCACAGTCTGGAGGAACAGACAACACCCACCAAGTCACCGACGCAAACACAGCTGCACTGCTGTCAGGAGGAATGGACCAGACCCACCAAGTCACCAACAATTAAACCTTCGCACAAGCCATGATCACCATGATGAACAGACCCCCAGATCCACCACGCTGCTGCCACCTCAGCAGGCCCTGACAAATACCTTCCTCCACTTATCGCTGTTCTGAAGGTTTTCCTTGATCACCTTACAATCTGTGTTACAGAGGGACTGTTATCCCTCAACATTTCTTTCTAAATGCTATAAGTGTGAACATAGCAGTCATCAGCATCTTCAGTTTCACTGCTTCCAGCTGATCTTCTCCACTGCTACCTTGTGACACAACATTCCATTTTCAACTGCTTTCCCAGATACGAGATATGTCACATGGAACTGAGCTCCTGAATCTTTTTTCTCCTTTCACTCCACATAATATTAAAGCATTTGTTTTGCCTGTTTGACATGAGTGCCCACATGTAAAATGATAGATTAATCAAATGTCAGAAACTGGGATTGCACTGTATTGCCTGAATAAGTGAAGTTGTCAACAGTTTGTGCATTTGACATGGATATGTTCATCATAACTGCAATAGCAGTCAGTGGCAAAGTATAGCAAGGCGAGAAGGTTGATTTTAACCCGGCAGGTGCTGTATTGGAGAATGCGCTGGCAGAAAGCTTGCATGAGTTCAAACTCGTGCATCATTATTTGCTTTCACTAGCAAATTAGGGAATCTGTCTGACATAATAACACCTGATTCAGTGCTACCTCCTGATGCAATTTTGTACTCAGGGACTGGAGTTACATTCGGGGATGTGCTACTCCATCATGTAAGTCAGCACCAAGGTCCAGCTGGGGTCCCCATTGTGAATGACCTCACCTGTACCAGTAGATGCATACCTATGCACCTTTCATTCAGCTATAAATCCCTGCTTCACTGTGGAATAAGTGGTTAACATTGAATATGCAGAGAATGTCTGCATGACAGTTATGCCAGAGATGGGGAACATTGACTTGCATAATACAGAGATTGTGGTCATATATCATTTGCACATTAAAGCAGTGAAGACCCTTTTGATTTATTAAGACATGACATGACTGCATGATGTCTAAATGGTTACAAATCAATTAAACCATTAATCCTAGGGAACATGCCAGATTGTAAAAGATTATCTCCTTGTGAGACTAAGGTACTGATTGATACCAATGATAGTATACTAATTTGTACTTAACACCCCAGTGACCTGATGGTCAGAAAAATGGACGTGGACTAATTACCAGTGATGTTCCCATTTGGAGTAGTACAAAACGAAAATCATCATAGCGTTGATTCACCATGTATCAGTTGTAGCATTTTCACCTCTGAGTCAGTTAGACCTCCATCAAGATCCATTCCATAAACCTGAGTACAGAATTTAGACTGAGATTTTAGTGCACTTTTGTGGGAGTTCTGCATAGTTGGAGGAACCATCTTTTCAGCAAGAGATATATTCGTTATTGGGAGGGTGGGAAAAGGGCTTTCTACTGGGAGTATTTGCTGAACAGAAACAACTTCCACAGTTCTAGAATTTGACAAGATGTGAACTGTGGGAAAGACTTGAGGTGAACACTTAGTTCATTCTCACTAGCAGGATAGCATGGACACTGATCTATTAGCTTGGTGGGGCAATATCCACATATAAATACACAATGATCACCAGAGTGGATACCATTGCAATCTATTTGACACAAACATCAAATCTCCAAAGGCCAAAGAATTTTGATGCCACCTTTTGCAACAATTTTGGGCAAACATGACAGTGGCACGAGAATCATCAGGAAGTTGAATCCATACACTTGAATTTGAATTAAGCTGTCTCTGTCAATAATTGAACATGAAAAAGCTGTTGATTCAGATCTTATTTACATGGAATTCTTAAAAGCACTAAGATCCATGATGAACACACGACTTATCTTCTTCCTTCTTTTAGGCAGAATGAATAAAATTGAACACTGCACTCAAAGGAAATTTGACAGAAACCTAGTTAAGATATCCATAAATGTTGCACTAGAAAGAACTGACCAAGGATATCTTATTGCTTGTATTTCTGTTGTATGAAAGATGATGTTAAATGCATAACCTTTGCTCAAGATTACATAAAGGATCCATTGTCATTATTTGAGAGTGGCAGAGATTTTTCATTGTAATGTATACAATATTGCATGACGAAGGTTTAATCCTTGGGTTTGCTCCTGTTTAAACAACCACCATGCTCTAATTTCCAGTGGAATCTTAAATATTCTATGTTCTTCCATGGCAATGATATTTTCCAAAAGTAATGTGCTAAGACTTAGGCGCACTATTGTGTTATCTGAACAGTTTTTTGTGATAACCTTACTATTTTGCTTTAGCAAATTATCCAATATTCCTAAAGTTAAAGCAATCCCCACCAGCTTGGAAGATTTGTGTAGCTGAACAGTTAAGATTCTCTGCCACTCTAATGCTTTTAACATTATGTTTTTATCGGGTTTTGAGGAGATTTGTAGCTCTCTTCTCCTAACTCACATCTTTAACTTGTTTTTCTCCTATCTACCCTCACTCATCTATTCCAATTGATCCTGTCCCACTATTTCCATTAAATGCTGACCACCCAATCTATTTTCCTTGCTCCCATGTCAGTTGGTATTTTAGCTGTTTCAACTCCTTTCCCCTTCTTCTGTCATTTAGCTGCACCAATCTTCCGCTCAGGTAAAAGCCCTTAAATCTTCTATCCTTGCAAACTGCTGCCCTATCTCCAACTTCCCTTTCTTCTCCAAAGTCTTTGAAGTATATGCCAACTTTTCCTAGATCTCCACATCTGAATGTCTCTAATCATGTTTCCACCCAAGTGTCAATAGTGTAACACGTTTTATTGTCAAAGTTAAAATGGCATCTTAATGGCATTCTTTGCAACTATGAGCAAGGTAAATAATTTATCTTTCTTCTAGCTGGCCTCTCTGCAGCTTTTGACATAGTTCCTACTTTTCTTTCATGTAGCGTGGGGATCACTGATAAGGCCTGCATTTGTTGCCCTTTCCTAATTGCCCTTAAACTGAATAGCTTGCTAGGTCATTTCTGGGAACAGTTAACAGCTAGTCATATGGGTATGGAGCTGGGGTCATGTGTGGACCAAAATCAGGTAAGGATGAAGATTTTATTCTCTAAAGGACATTTAGTGAATCAAATTTTCACAATATTTGATAATAGTTCCATTGTCCTAATTTGATTAATCTAACCTCCCTCAATATTTCTTCATTGTAATAAGTCATCATTGGTGGCTATTTCTTTGTTGGCCAAGACATTAATCCTTTAAAAGCTCTCTGTAAATTGCCTACCATCATTACTCCAGACTACACTGCTCCCCCCACCAAGAGAAAGTATCTATCTTTATCATTCTCTTATTCTTTATCCACGTTTCCGTTTGATAAGACAATTCAAAAATCAAGGACTAACTTCAACATGTATATCAATGACAATTAGCTCTAACTTATTACTTTTCCCTAGAATGGGGGTGTTCAAAACTAGGGGGGGGGGGGCATATTTTCAAAATGAGAAGAAAAAATTTTAAAAGGGACTTGAGGGGGGAATGACTTTATATGGGGAATGGTTTGTGAGTGGAATAAACCGTCAGAGGAAATGACGGATCAGATACAGTTGTGATGTTTAAAAGACATTTGGATAAGTAGATGGATAGGAAAGCTTAGGAGGGATATGGGGCAAACATAGGCAAATGAGACTAGTTTTGTTTGGGAACATGGTCGGTGTGTATTGGTTAGATAGAAGGGTCTGTTTCCATGCTGTATGACTCTATGACTCTAACCTGTCTACTCTCTCCAAATTGTCAAACAGCTTGTTAAACATCTAATACTGCATGATCAGATCTTTCCTCTAACCAAATCTTGGAACACTGAAGTCATTGTCTTTAGTCCCAGTCTGAAAATCCATTCCCTAGTCATTGTCACCATCTTTCTTTCTAACACCTTTCCAAGGCTGAACCAGACTGTTTGCAATATTGGTGTCTTATTTGACCAATGCTGAGCTACTGACTACTACCTGTGTGATGCCAAGATAACTAATTTCCATCCTTCACTTACCTCAGTCTGAGCTCATTTACTGCTGCATCTCTCACTCATGCATTTGTTATCTGTTGACTTTACTATCCTATGCATATTTGATGAGCCCACCTGGTTAAACAAACCCTCAACTTTACAATTGCCATCCTTGTTTTCAACTCTGTCTATGGCCTCACCCTTTAGTCATCACTGTAACCTCCAGAAAGGCACAATCCTCAAGCCCTTTGTGCTCTTCTAATCTTAGCTGCCCCGATTTCATTCATACAGCTATTGATGGCATGCATTCAGCTGGCTATTATCCTAATCAGTAGAATTCTCTCAATAAATATTTTCAAACATGCAGGCAACTATGACAATATGAATTAATAGGAGGAGATGGTTCAGCCCCTTGAATGCAGCACTATTCAGTTTCTCCACAGTCCCATCTATCCCTGATAGCTTTTCACCTCCTCTTCCTTAAAAATATTCAAAGACTTGGCTTCCAGCACCTTTTCAAGACAAGAGTTTCAAAGACTCAAGTCCTCTGTGAGAAAATAATTTTCACAAATAGATTAAAATCTAGAGGTGTATTGAAAGAAAAAGTTTTCATCTTGTCAATGCTTTGTTGTTTTCTCAGTAGAGTCATAGAGATGTACAGCACAAAAACAGACCCTTCGGTCCAACTCATCCATGCCGACTAGATATCTCAACCTAATCTAATCCCATTTGCCAGCACTTGGCCCATATCCCTCTAAACCCTTCATATTCATTACCCATCCAGATGCCTTTTAAATGTTACAATTATACCAGCTTCCACCACTTCCACCAGCAGCTCATTGCATACACGTACCACCCTCTACGTGAAAAAGTTGCCTCTTAGCTCCCTTTTATATCTTTCCCTGCTCATCCTAAACCTTTGCCCTTTAGTTCTGGACTCCCCCACCCCAGGGAAAAGACTTTGTCTACTTATCTTTCCCATGCCCCTCATGATTTTATAAACCTCTATAAGGTCACCCCTCAGCCTTCGATGATATAAAGAGAACAGCCCCAAGCTATTCAGCCTCTCCATATAACTCAAATCCTCCAACCCTGACAACATTCTTGTAAATCTTTTCTGAACCCTTTCAAGTTTCACAAATCCTTCCAATAAGAAGGAGACCAGAACTGCACACAATATTGCAAGGTTGGCCTAACTTACATCCTGTGCAGCCGTAACATGACCTCCCAACTACTTGTACTCATTGTTCTGACCAATAAAGGAAAGCATACCAAACGCCTTCTTTACTATCCTATCAAACTGCGACTCCACTTTCAAGGAGCTATGGATCTGCACTCCAAGGTCTCTTTGATCAGCAAACACTCCCTTGGATCTTACCAGTAAGTTTAGAAGTCATGCTAAGATTTGCTTTCCTGAAATGCAGCACCTCACATTTATCTAAATTAAACTCCATCTGCCACTCCTCAGCCCATTGGCCCATCTGATCCATTGTAATCTGAGGTAACCTCCTTTGCTGTCCACTACACTTGCAATTTTCGGGTCATCTGCAAACTTACTAACCACACCTCTTATGCTCACATCCAAATCATTTATATAAATGACAAAAAGTAGTGGACGCAGCACCGATCCTTGTGGCACTCCACTGGTTACAGGCCTCCAGTCTGAAAAACAACACTCCAACACCACCCTCTGCTTCTATCTTCGAGGCAGTTCTGTATCCAAATGGCTAGCTCTCCCTGTATTCCATGAGATCTAACCTTGCTAACCAGATTTTCTTATTTACCATGTCTGTAAAATTTCTTATTGAATGATTGAGCGCAATAAGTTAAGTGGGTAAGGGGTTTAGGCAATACCTGGGTAATTTAGTAGACAGGTGGGTGGTGGGTAATCAGTGATGACAATGGGATCAGGTTTGGAGGTAGGGCAACAGGTCAAATTTTACAGTTCCCCAGAAATTAGAGCAGATTTACTAAAATTTCTTGGATAACTACATACATAAGCAAGTCAGAACACTCCTCAGTCTATTCAGACTCAGAAATGTTTTCCCAGAAGGTTCCAAATGCTGGGAATGTGTCCACCAGAACTTTAACTACCAGCGCAATTTGTGCACAGTTATGTCCAGATTTCTGCACAGTATCCACTTGTACTGTCAGTCACACTGCTGCAGTGACCATCTTTCAGGACCATAGCATAATTTCCTTTTAGTTAAACTCATTAAATATAGCAAAAATTATATTTTTGCATAAGCACCAGATTCAACCTGTGGGGAATCTTCCACCAAAGAAGATGTTGAACAAATTTTCAGGCGTTACATGTGCTTCAAATTCTCTGTAATAATTTGAACGACCAGCATAAGGACTATGGATAGTTGATGGTTCCTCTCCATATTCATCATATTGTTTTCTTTTTCTGGGTTACTTAGAATAGCATATGTGTTTCCTATTGCTAAGGTGTGACTGAAAGTTATACACTAATATAGCGAGAAAAAGTACACACAAGCATTGCTGATGTACAACTGAATCCTATTATGAGAAACATTACAGTAGTTTAAATTAAACATGGAGAGTTGGCTTCCTGTCCTCACTTATGTCTTACCACCACCTCTCAGACAAAAAGCAATAATAATGAGGGAATACAACCAGGCCCTAGTAAACTCAGGATCTATCTGTTAATTGAGATCTTTAGGACCTTTTGATCTGTTAAATCTAGGACCTTCCATGAAAAATATGAACCCTTGCAAACAGCATTAGAATTACACATGGACAATGCAACCACCATTGACATAAATGGATGATGGAAACTCGACATTGAAGAAGTTATCCAACTCTTGGAGTATCTTGTGAAAACTAATTGCTTACTCATCCTTCCCTGGGAAGATAGGTTCTATTTACTTCATTTCACATTGCTTTTCTAGCTACTATACTGTAGATGATTTTTGTTAGTACACTACTTATTATTTGAGGGTCGGTTATCTCAGTTAGCTGAATGGCTGGTTTATATTGCAGAGTAATATCAACAATGTCCATTCAATTCCTGCACCGGCTGAGGTTACCATGGAGGACTGTCCATCTCACCGTCTCCCCTCACATGAGGTGTGGTGACCCTTAGGTTACAGCGCCACATTATCTCTCTTCCTCTCCTTTATAAATTAAAAGGAAAAAGCAATGGATTTTGTAGAGTACTGAAAAACACCCCTGGTACAGTTCCCAGAAATAAAGCTTGTACAGTACAAAAACACAATGCTCATACAGTACCCGAAAACACCACTTTGCGTACAGTGCAAAATCAGAGCCCCTGGTTGAATACCTTGACAGTCTAGGACACTTGTGACCTCAATTCATAAACTGGAACTGCAGATAGCTTCTTCGGGTAACAATTATACATCTGAGCTTAAATGTACGCACCTTTAGATAACTTCTTCAGAAGTGAATCCCAACACTTCTGATCTGAGATGAACATTAATTCTTTACTTTAAGGTAATTAAGTTTCATTTTCTCCTTCCCTTCTCAAGACCACTGGTCCATACAGCCATTTTGATCCAATGAGTTCACAGGAGGGTGGCATAATGGATCAGTCACTAGCACTGCTGCCGCAGCACTAGAGATTGATTCCATCCTTGGGAACTGCCTGTGTGGAGTTTGCACATTTTCCCCTGTGAGTTTCCGCAGGCTACTTTAGTTTCTTCCCACAATCCAAAGAAGTACAGGTTAGGTGCATTACCCAGGGTAGTGTCCAGGGTTTCACAGCTTAGTTGGATGAGCCATGGTAAATGTGAGGGTACGAGGATAGAGTAGGGGCTAGGTTTGGAAGGGATGCTCATCGGATGGTCAGTGCTAATGTGATGGGCTGAATGGCCTCTCTCTGCCTAATCTTCTGAGCTGGAACTTGTTTATCTTGTTCAGTTGTAAAAGCCTACCAGCGTGGATGAAAACCTATTAATTCTAAAAGTAGGTCTTAAAAACTATTTTAAAAGAAATTACCATACCAGCAGAAATATTTATGTGTTTATTAGAATCATAGAACTTTACAGTACAGAACGAGACCATTTGACCTATCATGACTGTTCTGGCTCACGAAAGAGCTAACAAGCTAGTCCCACTCTCCACCCCCATCTCCTTAACCTTCTAATTTCAAATATATACCCAGCTGTCTTTTGAATTCTCCTATGGAATCTATCTCCACCACTCTCCCAGGCAATGCATTCCATATCCTAACAACTCTCTGACTATAAATGTTTCTCCTCATCTTGTTCTACCTCTCTTGCTGACAAGGTTTAAACTGTGACCCCTATTATTTCAGACACACAGAAACCATGTAATAACTTAGAAAACAAAAATTAAAACTGACCCATATTGATAAAGGCTTCATAAAAGTTTCACGTATAGTGCTCAAACTGAACCCATTCCAATAAAAAGCAGCACGGTGGCTCAGTGGTTAGCACTGCTGCCTTACAGTACCAGGGACTTGGTTTGATTCCCACTTCGGGCAACTGTCTGTGTGGAGTTTGCACATTTCCCCATGTCTGTGAGGGTTTCCTCCAGGTGCTTTGGTTTCCTCGCACAGTACAAAAATGTGCAGGTTAGGTAAATTTACCATGCTGAATTGTCCATAGTATTTAGGGATGTGTAGGTTAGGTGCATTAGTCAGAGGAAAGGTAGAGTAATAGGGTAGGGGACTTGGTCTGGGGATGGGGATGGGTGTTATTCTTCACAGGGTCAGTGTGGACTTGTTGGGCCAAATGGCTTGTTTCCACATTGTAGGGATTCTATGATACAGCTGTATGGACCAGTGGTCTTGAGAAGGGAAGGAGAAAATTCCTCTTGCAACATGTTTGAGGTGAGGGATGCCACAGTCGTCCCTGCTGATTACACTTGCAGGAAGTGCACCCATCTCCAGCTCCTCCAAGACCGTGTTAGGGAACTGGAGCTGGAGTTGGATGAACTTAGGATCATTCGGGAGACAGAGGGGGTCATAGATCGGAGCTTTAGGGAAGTAGTAACTCCAAAGATTGCAGACAGATGGGTGACAGTGAGGGGGACTGGGAGGAAGCAGCCAGTGCAGGGACCCCCTGCGGCCTCAAGAACAAGTATACTATTTTGGATACTTGTAGGGGGGACGACTTACTAGGGGTAAGCAATGGGGTTCAGGCCTCTGGCACGGAGACTGTCCCCGTTGCTCAGAAGGGAAGGGTGGAGAAGAGCAGAGCAATAGTTATTGGGGACTCGATAGTTCGGGGCACAGATAGGCGGTTCTGTGGGGGCGAGAGAGACTCACGTTTGGTATGTTGCCTCCCAGGTGCAAGGGTACGTGACTAATCGTGTTTTCCGGGTCCTTAAGGGGGAGGGGGAGCAGCCCGAAGTCGTGGTTCACATTAGCACCAACGACATAGGTAGGAGGAGGGCTGAGGATGTTAGGCAGGCTTTCAGGGAGCTAGGTTGGAAGCTCAGAGTTAGAACAAACAGAGTTGTTGTCTCTGGTTTGTTACCGGTGCCACGTGATGGAGAGTCGAGGAATAGGGAGAGAGAACAGTTAAATGCGTGGCTACAGGGATGGTGCAGGAGGGAGGGATTCCGGTATCTGGATAACTGGGGTTCTTTCTGGGGAAGGTGGGACCTCTATAAACAGGATGGTCTACACCTAAACCTGAGGGGCACCTTGGGGGGAGGTTTGCTAGTGCTCTTGGGGGGGGGTTAAACTAACTCTGCAGGGGCATGGGAACCTAGACTGTAGCTTTAGGGTGCAGGACCTGGAGTGTAGGGAGGTTAGGAACATGGCATCAATCTCAAAGGAGGGTGCCTGTAAACAGCAAAGTGTCTTGAAGTGTGTATACTTCAATGCAAGAAGTATACGAAATAAGGTAGGTGAACTTGCAGCGTGGGTTGGTACCTGGGGATTTCGATGTTGTGGCTATTACGGAGACATGGGTAGAACAGTGACAGGATTGGCTGTTGCAGGTTCCAGGGTTTAAATGTTTTAGGAGGGTCAGAGGTGGGGGTAAAAGAGGGGGAGGTGTGGCATTGCTTGTCAAAGCTAGTATTACAGCGGTGGAAAGGACGATGGATGAAGACTCGCCATCTGAGGTAGTTTGGGCTGAGGTTAGGAATAGGAAAGGTGAGGTCACCCTGTTAGGAGTTTTCTACAGGCCTCCTAATAGTCCTAGAGACTTAGAAGAAAGGATTGCGAGGATGATTCAGGAGAAGAGTGAAAGTAATAGGGTGGTTGTTATGGGGGACTTTAACTTTCCAGATATTGATTGGGAAAGCTATAGCTCGAGTTCGTTAGATGGGTCGGTATTTGTCCAATGTATGCAGGAGGGTTTCCTGACACAATATGTCGACAGGCCAACAAGAGGTGAGGCCATACTGGATTTGGTTCTGGGTAACGAACCAGGCCAGGTGTTAGAATTGGAGGTAGGTGAGCACTTTGGGTACAGTGACCACAATTCGGTGACTTTTACTCTAGTGATGGAGAGGGATAAGTGTGCACTGCAGGGCAAGAGTTATAGCTGGGGGCAGGGAAATTATGATGCGGTGAGGCACGACCTAGGATGCGTGGCTTGGAAAAGGAGGCTTCAAGGCATGGGCACAAATGATATGTGGAGCTTGTTCAAGGAGCAACTATTGAGTGTCCTTGATAAGTATGTACCTGTCAGGCAGGGAGGAAAGGGTCGTGTGAGGGAGCCGTGGTATAATAAGGAATTGGAATCCCTTTTAAAAGGAAGAGGGCAGCCTATGTAAAGATGAGGCGTGAAGATTCAATTGGGGCGATTGAGAGTTATAAGGTAGCCAGGAAGGATCTGAAGAGAAAGCTAAGAGTAGCAAGGAGGGGACATGAAAAGTCCTTAGTTGGTAGGATTAGGGAAAACCCTAAGGCTTTCTATAGGTATGTTAGGAATAAAAGAATGACTAGGGTAGGAATAGGTCCAGTCAAGGATAGTAGTGGGAAGTTGCATGTGGAGGCTGAAGAGATTGGGGAGACACTGAATGAATACTTTACGTCAGTATTCACTCAGGAACAGGACATTGTTGCCGATGTGAATATTGAGTCACAATTAATTAGAATGGACGGCTTTGAGATATGTAGGGAAGAGGTGTTGGAAATTCTGGAAAGGGTGAAAATAGATAAGTCCCCTGGGCCTGATGGCATTTATCCTAGGATTCTCTGGGAAGCAAGGGAGGAGATTGCAGAGCCATTGGCCTTGATTTTTATGTCCTCGTTGTCTACAGGAATAGTGCCAGTAGACTGGAGAATAGCAAATGTGGTTCCCTTGTTCATGAAGGGGAGTAGGGATAACCCTAGTAACTATAGGCCGGTGAGTCTCACTTCTGTTGTGGGCAAAGTCTTAGAGAAAATTGTAAGGGATAGGATTTATGAACATCTGGATAGGAATAATGTGATCAAGGATAGTCAGCATGGTTTTGTGAAGGGCAGATCGTGCCTCACAAACCTTATTGAATTCTTTGAGAAGGTGACTAAGGAGATAGATGAGGGGAAAGCGGTAGATGTGGTATATATGGATTTTAGTAAGGCATTTGATAAGGTTCCCCATGGTAGGCTACTGCAAGAAATATGGAGGTATGGCATTGAGGGTGAGTTGGAGGTTTGGAAAAGGAATTGGCTGGCTGGAAGAAGACAGAGGGTAGTAGTTGATGGTAAAGGTTCATCTTGGAGTGCAGTTAATAGTGGTGTTCCGCAAGGATCTGTTTTGGGACCATTGCTGTTTGTCATTTTTATAAATGACCTGGAGGAGGGGCTAGAAGGTTGGGTGAGCAAGTTTGCGGATGATACGAAAGTTGGTGGAGTTGTTGACAGTGAGGAAGGATGTGTCAGGTTACAGCGGGATATAGATAAGTTGCAGAGCTGGGCAGAAAGGTGGCAAATGGAGTTCAATGTAGGTAAGTGTGAGGTGATTCACTTTGGTAAGAGTAACAAAAAGATGGGGTACTGGACTAATGGTCGGATACTTGGTAGTGTGAGCAGAGGGATCTTGGGTGTCCATCTACACAGATCTCTGAAAGTTGCCACCCAGTTAAATAGTGCGGTGAAGAAGGCATATGGCGTACTGGCTTTTATTGGTAGAGGAATTGAGTTCCGGAGCCCTGAAGTCATGTTGCAGTTGTATAAGACTCTGGTGTGGCCGCATCTGGAGTATTGTGTGCAGTTTTGGTCGCCATACTATAGGAAGGATGTGGAGGCACTGGAACGGGTGCAGAGGAGGTTTACCAGGATGTTGCCTGGGTATGGTAGGAAGATCGTATGAGGAAAGGCTGAGGCACTTGGGGCTATTTTCATTGGAGAAAAGAAGGTTTAGGGGTGACTTGATAGAGGTGTACAAGATGATTAGGGGTTTAGGTAGGGTTGACCATGAGAACCTTTTTCCACGTATGGAGTCAGCTATTACGAGGGGGCATAGCTTTAAATTAAGGGGTGGTAGGTATAGGACAGATGTTAGGGGTAGATTCTTTACTCAGCGAGTTATGAGTTCATGGAATGCCCTGCCAGTAGCAGTGGTGGACTCTCCCTCTTTATGGGCATTTAAACGGGCATTGGTTAGGCATATGGAGGATAGTGGGCTAGTGTAGGTTAGGTGGGCTTGGATCGGCGCAACATCGAGGGCCAAAGGGCCTGTACTGCGCTGTATTTTTCTATGTTCGATGTTCTATGTTCTAATGTGATTGACCAGCCATACACCAATTATCCAGATGATCATTCACTCCTCCATCCCCGTTCTATCTTCCCCATTTAGCACAGGACCCCTCAGATACTAGTCAGCTCAATAATTAATGATGCTTCATTGGCGAGTTGCTTTTACTCTCCACTGTATGCTGTATGATTCATGGCAGTGAGGCACAACATCAGGGGAGCTTGGAGTATCATCATTCAGGTGTAACAATTGTTAAATGGGCGTGTCTGAATTTCTAGATCAAAAACTCTTTGTGGAATAAGGAATAAGAAAATTGAAATAAATTAGAAATCAAATAGTAAAACATAAATTCTTATGACATTAGGATGAAGGCATTGTGGGTTTAATTAGATTAATGAGCAATATTTAACTTGTGACCTGCAAGTAAAATCACAGGAACATATTGCTGTTTTTTTCCAAAGATAGGGTTATGTCAATCATTCTCTGTGATGTTGTCACTAGCCTAAATGAGAAATGTTCTATTGGGTACAAACCAGAATGTGATTCTGCTTTCAATATAATGATATCAACACTGGTATAACATTGATTGTTGCAGTTGGAGCAATACAGATGCTCAAACAATTTTGCTTTGAGTAAAAAGTTGAGACAAATGTCTTATCCTGTATTCTTAGCCAAGGGGCTCCACCTGTCATTTTTTTTTAAAGTCACAAGTTACCCAAAGTCCTTTTGAGCATGTTTGGTATTCACAAAAGCTTTCTCATCTCTCAGTCGCTTCCAAATAAATTCATCAACTGAACCTGCTGTACATAGCAACATTAGCTTTGGGGTAGAATGTAAATAAATGCCAATATGCATTAAAACACTATTATCATCATTGTTTATTTGTACGTGATGTGGATTATAAGCAATCTGATTTGATCACTATATTGCGATAGGTATTTCAATTTTTAAAATCCCAGATATGGAACCATCTATCATTTAAGATGGACTAGGTCAAGTGACCTAGTACATGAAGTGCTTCCCCCCCCCCCCACCCTCCCACCATTTCCTAGCATCTCATCACAACAACGGAGCAGTGGAACTATCCAACTTTTTATCAGTATACTCCAACATCCACAGAGCTAATCTCAATCTGAAGGGTCCTTCCCAAACCTTTTAGATGGAATCAATTTGTATGGTTGAGTATTTTCCTCAAGGACATATTGGAAAACATTGCCCCAAAATGCGCCTTAATGGCACATTGGTTCCCGGTTGATGCATCTGTGGACCCACTAATTTCTGTAAAGTCAACAGAAAAAGTCTGTGTAGCCTTTATCTCCAATAGCAAACCAATTTGCCTCCACATAATCTAAGTGAATTGTAGTTTGGTCTTTGTGGGGTTCTCAAGTGGCATCAAGTTCACTGAGGTCATTCAAAGTTTCTATTCACAGAACAATTGTTTGAATATATAAGTCCAGGAAAACAACATAAAAGAAATTTGGATTCGCATTTCTACACTCTCTAGGAATGTTAGGAACTAAATACTCTGTTCCAAGGGACACTCAATGACATTTGGGCTTACATTGTACAATTTGAGGGAATGTAGCCTATGACCTTTTAGTTCTGTTTTGGTTAATATCATAAATTTAACATTTCAGATAAAAGGAAGATAGTAAATTTTAGTCCAGAAAAACATGTAAGATTTAGATTTAATTTACTGTTATGAAGGTGTAAGAGGTATTGTACCTTTAAGAGAGTTGAAAGCTAGCAAGGACTTAGAGAGGCACACAGAGTACTGGAAAACTTACGATGTAACATTTGGTCTAACAGCTAGCAGTACCTGTGTTGCTATGAGACAAAAACAAATTCAAATTCGGCCAATCAGTTTAAATTATACCCCAAGATACTAAACTCCAATCAAGTTTGAATTTGATGTTTTGACAACATAAAAACCAATGAAATGATCTGATGCTCAAAGTTTATGAGAAGATTTGTAGCTCGGGTGCTCATTGTTGTGGTTCTGTTCGCCGAGCTGGGAATTTGTAGCTGGGAATTTGTGTTGCAGACATTTCGTCCCCTGTCTAGGTGACATCCTCAGTGCTTGGGAGCCTCCTGTGAAGCGCTTCTGTGATATTTCCTCCGGCATTTGTAGTGTTTTGAATCTGCCACTTCCGGTTGTCAGTTCCAGCTGTCAGTTGCAGTGGTCGGTATATTGGGTCCAGATCAATGTGCTTCAATCAATCAATAAGCACATCGATCTGGACCCAATATACCGACCACTGCAACTGACAGCTGGAACTGACAACCGGAAGTGGCAGATTCAAAACACTACAAATGCCGGAGGAAAGATCACAGAGCTTCACAGGAGGCTCCCAAGCACTGAGGATGTCACCTAGACAGGGGACGAAACGTCTGCAACACAAATTCCCAGCTCAGCGAACAGGACCACAACAATGATCAGATGCTTTGGGGTAAAAATATTTTTAAAAATTGAACAGTTGAGGGAGAACTGCCATGCCACCAACATATGCAGACTGCCCAGAGAATAGCTCTCTTAAAGGTATCTTTATATATCAATGACCTGTGAAACAGAAACCCTAAGAAGAAGAAAAGAAGACTGAGGAAGATACAAAGAGAAGATTCGACAGCTGGCTAGTTTTGAAATTTGAATTTTTTTGGTAAACTGGGGGTTTTATCGGACCAGTATTATAGAAGGAACGTAAAAAATTAGGTTAGAGAAATGAATTGCAAATAGTTGTTAGCTAATTATTCTCTTTTAGATTAAAAAAAAGTTGGTAATTTTTACTTTAAATAGTGACATTTGGAATAATTTTTGGCCTCTCGAATTCTAACAGATTATAGCACGGGTTAAATCTTTCCTGTGTTGCTGGTTTAAATTAGTGGGGGGAGGGGGGTTAATCCCATGTCGCAACATTAGTGATTGACATTTATCTGAACCATTTACCCAAAATTCACTGCTAACTTGGCAGAAGTTCAACATGAACAATTATTTTGTCAAAACGTATGAGAATTTGTGCAGAATTTAAATCATTCAATAATAGTATAAAGCATGACAGTAAAATTAATGACAGTTATCTAAATTGTTTCAATATATCACTCAAGGACTGAAATGTTCAGATAAACAAGGCCTTCATATTCCATTAACAAGCTTGTCAGTAAACTCTACAGATCCAAAATCTAGCAAGTGAAGCAGCTAAAGTCTTTCACTGAGTACCATTCATCCTCTGAAGGAAGGAGCAGTGGGAGTTTGAGGGAGGGATGATATAAAGCTCAATTTTGAATGAGAACAACCCTCATATTTAAAAACAAAATCCAGCACTGCCTTAATTACTTTTCTATTCACATTGACATACCCAGAGGCTTCACTAGATAAAGAATGATTCTCATTTTGGCCATCGAAACTCCAGACTATGAATAACACAGACAGATGTCAGAAGCAATTTGTGTAAAATTAAATTAAGAGCAATTAAATTCATGTGCCAGCGAGATATTCTTCATTGTATAACAGTAGGTACACTGCAGCGTCTGCACCCAACTATTGTTGACTTTGAACCAATTACTGCCTGTTTCCACAAAGACAAGCTACCATGAAGTATCGGCCACTGTTACTTGGTTAGAAAGGAAGACAAGGAGGATTATTGATGAGCAAAAACTTCAGATATTCTGTTACATTATCAACTGACCTGTAGAAGCTACTAAGGTATTATTACCATACTTCCAAGAATGATCGATAGAGATTGGAGTGTGCGCAAAACTATCCTCTCACTTTTCCATAGGCTGGAATTCAACTGCAGGGCACTGAAGGTTTTAAGGTCCTGAAAGCTTATGCAGGTCTAATATTTGGCAGGTTCTAAAATCCATAATGCCTCTTAGCTTCAAAGATGAACTGAGGGGTGAAGTCTTATTAGGTCCTGAACATCATGCACAATTGCAAAATATGGGGCAGAATTGGGAGAGATGTTTGGTGAGGGATATCAAGATAATTTTGCCACACCTTGTGTGCTTTTTTTCAAGTGCTTTGGTGAAATTCACAACAGACAGCAGTGAGTTCCTAACTGATGTTCATTATTGATTGTTAAATGTCTTGTTAACAGTCTAATTCACCATGGGTTGCAAACTTGCCATTCTCAAAATCACAGAAACCCAACATAGAAACCAGAGCAGATTCTTGCCTCCAACTTGCTCACAACTCGCTCCAAAAGACTCACTGTTGGGCACCAGTTCTCTCATGGCGTATGTCCGATCCACTTACAAGTTCACACCTGTATTTCAACGTTACATCTTAGACTGCACCAGCAACGGTCACTGTAATGCTGTAGCAAGAACACTGTGCACTCAGGAATACATACCCAGCTCATGGATTGAACAAGGTGGCCTCTCCAGGCTCTTTGTTTACTCTCATCATGCTCACTCACTATGAGGAGAAAGTGAGGTCTGTGTCAGGGTCCTCTCCTAACAAGGGGTGGGAGCTGCATCAAAGGCAGCCCACTGCCTGTCTTTACTACTTTTGCCATAATGTGGGCTGTTTTCTGCCTGAAATGAGAATAAAGGTGATTATACACCTCCACTAACATCCCATAGCCACTCATACCCTCCCAACTTACCTATAGCCATTCACATATATCAAGCCTCACTGACAGGTTCCTCTTGACACTATTGACATGTCTCCTGACAGGCCCCCTTCACAATCTTTACATGTGCCTTTGATGGCTGCTTCTTTAGTGGTGACAGCTGAATTTGGCAGATACTTTAATAGTTCCAAAGAATGTTGTATTAATGAAGTCATGCACTTTTTGCACAGAATTTTGTCTCCTTTTATCGATTCCAAAAGGCATCAGACCTTTCCTAAGGGGTATCTGAGCTCTACCAAAGAACAGTTTACCTTTCTCAAAGTGCCTTGATGGCAAATCTAAAGAAATCCTTTACTTCTCCAAGAGGGTATATCTGTAATCCAAAGAAATGCACAAGAAATTCTAGGCTCATCCAGCATATCGGCCTGGATGGTCCAAAAGTTAATTGTAAATTACTTGTACACATCCATCCATCTTGATGAAGGCATCCAGGTTCTTCCTCTCCTGCCGTCTTTAACAGTATCCTTCCACTGACACACTCATTCGATTGGCTGAACTGGTCCTTACCCTCAACAATTTTTCCACGTCTTCTAGACCAAAGAGGTAGCCATGGGTGCCAGCTATGCCTTGCCTCTTTGTCGGGTACATGGAATAGTCCAACTTTTGCAGCTACACCAGCATCATTCCCCACCTTTTCCTTTGCTACATCGATGACTGTATCGGTGCCACCTCATGCTCCCATGAGGTGATTGAACAGTTCATCAAATTCATGATCACCTCCCACCCCGACCTCAAGTTCACTTGGACCATCTTGGACACCACCCTCCCCTTCCTGGACCGCTCCATCTCCATTTCCATTCCAGCTCTCCACTCAACACGGACATCTACTTGAAACCCATTGCCTCCCACAGCTACCTGCACTACACCTCCTCCAACTCTGCCTCCTATAAAAACGCTATCTTTTATTCCCAATTCTTCCGCCTCCACTGCATCTGCTCTAAGGAGAACCAATTCCACCACAGAACATCCCAGATGACCTACTTCTTCAAAGACCACAATTTCCCCTCCCACATGGTCAATGTTGCCCTCCAGCACATCTCCACTTCCCATACCTCTGCCCCTGAAACCCACCCCTCCAAGCGCAACAAGGACAGAACCCCCCCGCTCCCCGGTCCTCACCTTCCACCCCACCAACCTTCGGATACACCATATCATCCTCCACCATTTTCTGCCACCTACAAACAGACCCCACCACCAGGGATATATTTCCCTCCCCACCCTTATTTGCTTTCCGGAGAGACCATTCCCTACATGACTCCCTTGTCAGGTTCACACCCCCACCACCCACCCTCCACTTCCAGCACCTTCCTCTGCCACCATAAGAAGTGCAAAATTTGCAGCCACACCTCTTGACTCACCTCTGTCCTAGGCCCCGAAGGGTTCTTCCACATCTGGGAGAGATTTACCTGTCCTTGCACACATGTCATCTACTGTGTCCGTTGCTCTTGATGTGGTCACCTCTACATTGGGGAGACAGGACGCCAACTTGTGGAACATTTCAGAGAACATATCTGGGACACACGCACATGAAACAACACCATTGCCCTGTCTCTGAACACATTAACTCCCCCTCCCATTCCGTCAAGGATATGCAGTTCCGAGGTCTCCTCCACCGCCAAACCCTAATCAACAAACACCTGGAGGAAGAACGCCTCATCTTCCGCCTGGGACCCTCCAACCACATGGGATCAATGTGGATTTCACCAGTTTCCTCATTTTCCCTCCCCCTACCTTATGCCAGATCCAACTTTCCAACTCGACATGGCCCTCTTGAACTGTCCTACATGTTCAACTTCCTTCCCATCTATCCACTCCATCCTCTCCTCCAGCCTGTCACTTCCACCCACCTATCGCATTCCCAGTTACCTTCTCCCTAACCCTACCCCCTCTCATTTATCCTCAGCTCCCTTGAGTCAGCCTCTCATTCCTGATACAGAGCTTATACTCGAACATCAACTCTTCTGCTCTTCGGACGCTACCTGACCGGCTGTGTTTTCCAGCACCATTCTCTTTGACTGTAAATTACTTCCTTTTGAATTTCAATGGATTTGACCATGTGGCTGAAACTGGTTCTCTGATGAAGTAAAACAGCAATGCACTTTACATTGTATATCAATAGCAGTTAATGATGAGATTAAAACTGGTTTGTTGATACAGAAAGCTGCAACACTTCTCTTTCCGGTACAAAGGTGCTGGTCTAGACATCAATAACGGACAGGGTAGGATTCAAATCCAGACCTTCTGGAACAACAACTTGGATACTGTTCCATCACAAGGAATAGTAATTTGATTAAAGTACTAAGCAATGGCATATATGCACACTGACACTGGCTGATAAAACCTGTACTTTCTCTGGGCTCCAGTTTCATGGCTATTATTGAACAAAGTTGAAAAATGTG